>NW_010294828.1:0-19208 GCF_000700745.2 Antrostomus carolinensis
ACATCTCTCCAATATTTTATTCCCCTCTATCTTAAAGAAATTAAAAATCAAACTGGGTAGCTTCTAAGACGCAGAAAACGTTTCAAAATATTCTGGCATGCAGGTACATGAATAACTACCTTGTGAGGACATATCTCAGCATTTTCACATATTGAAAGTCAACAAAAGAAACATTTGCTATTATATGGAAATTGTTTCTGCAGTTAAAAAAAAAAAAGTTTGAAAATTTGCATTATACAGCCTCCAAGATCAAATGCTGACTTACATGTAGCAAGCTTTTCAGCACACGCCACATACGAACCAGGCAATTAGCTGGGAGTAGATAGCTGCTTTTGTCTTCTATTTGTTAACGGAGATGTGTCTCCTGAAGTCAACATTAACATCATCATCTTTAAGTAGCATGCAACTAAACTGCAAAACATATGAATACAAGATATTTATATATTTTCAGGTATTCTTATTTCCCATTAACAGAGCATTTTTGACCGTGCAATGTTTCAGTGGCTACAGAACAAAAACTATGCCCTTTCCAAGAAAAAAATTGAGCTCTAGGATTCAGACAGCTAAAATTAAATATTTCAGTTGGAAGAGAAGTTACAGGTGAACCTGGCTAAAAATTATATAACTTCTTGTCACAGTCCAGTAATGTTTATGAATGGCTCAAAATATAGTGCGCTTTTACTTCTACAGCAGCCATTTCGTCAGTCGCTGTATTTTGAGGGAAGATTACCATTACATGATTAGTGTCAGGATAAAGTTTAACCAACTTAAAATTAATCAGCTATAACTAGAAAAAAAAAAATCTTAGCATTTGTGTAGTCTGCATGTCCTCTCTATTGAGCCAGAACCACCTAAGCACATGGAAACAGTATTTAACCCATGGGTATATGCAGAACATCAGCTTTAAACACCAAAACTTGCAAACAGAGGTCAATTTTTAAATTATTATTTTTTTAAATTCTTTAAGATACATTATTGTGTGTATACATCTTCATGGTATCTTGTGTTTCATTGGTCATGGAAGCCATTTATAAAGAAATTGAAGATACTTTGTTGTTTAGAAGTGCTGCATGCATGCAAACTACTGTTATCGTTCAAGGAAATAAAAAAGCTTTTTAACAAAGAAAGATCCAGCCCAGTCACTCCGAAATGCCCTGAGAAAGCGAATACTCACAACATTTTTCCCATTGTTCCTGGTTTTTTGCTTTATTATGGCCTGGCTCTTCAAACTTTGAGTAGTTTTAGTATAAGATCTAAGACAGCATCCATCTCTGTCAGGTTTTCATTTGCTTTTTGTTGTCATTTAAGTCTTCATCTTAGTCCATTCCCAAAAATTCCAGACAATCCTTGTCCATTTTTTTCCTTCAGTTTTACTATTCTTTTATAAGTCTCTTCCTCAACTCAGAGTTTACCAACAACACAGAACAACATAAACCCACAGAAATTGAAATTTTCTGCTTTTATGGGCTGTTGGTCTTCACTCAAAGTTTTTAGTATGATCTGGTAAAATTTCTGCCAAAGAAATTTAGAATCTGCCAGAAATTGACCTCCATGTTTGAAAAATTTATGCTGCACACATTCCTCAATCTTTATAATATAATATTCTTGTCCCTTTGTGGCATTTTTTTTTCTGTTTGCATAGTCATTAATGAACCTTACTAGACACTTGATCCATTTTACATATGACCCATTTGCTCATCTGTTTCTACAACTGCAGAAACAGGGGTCAGGGAAATAATACGCTTTAACAGGAAGTCTCAGGCTTCTCAGTCTCAAACATGTGCAAAGTTACACCCAGGATTTTTAATTCAATGCAGTCTTAGGAAAATACAAAAGTGGAAACAAATAGAGCAACGCAATGAGTTTTATTAAAAGACTAGATTTCTTCAGGCTGAGTTCTAAACTGAAACTAAAGCTTTAACCAGCTCTTAATTACATAACTTAATGCACCACAGAAGCTAAATTCAGCCATCCAATTAAGAGAAAATATAAGTAAACATGGATTCCTTTCTAAGAAGAAAAATGTGACAGGGAGGCCATCACTCAATTCAATAGCCTTCCAGACCCTGTACAAATGAAAATATTTTGCCAGGATTGCTTTTCTTTCTGGTCACATAACTAAGCTTTGAGTTTCAACATTGTTACCTGTGACTGTCATGCTAGGTCTTTTGAGGGCATAACCTTGGGAGGACAGATAATTCATAAAAGGATAGATTATGAACCCAAAAAGATAGTCTCAATGAAATGGAGCGGATAAGCCTGTAGGATATCAGCTCAACACAAAATGCTGAAGTGTTCCTGTAGAAGAGATTTTGAGTTACAGGATTTGTTAAACCGAAAGAACACACCTTAAAAATACATTTCCTGTCACTGAGTAGATTAACAAACTGCTCAGAGAATTTTATACATTGATTTCAAGAGAGCAGAAGCATAAGGCCCAGAAATATTTTAGTCTATCTTTTGCTTTATGAAATACTTTTCAAGAAGAAAAGATAAACATGAATTTTCAGAGAAGTTTAAGATATCCAGGGTATTCCAAATACAAACTCAATATTCATTAAAACTCAGATAAGTTCTCAGAGAGTCTTTCCAGAAGTTCTCAGTTCATCTTTACTACAGAGACTGACACCAGTAAAGAATTATTCCCTGGAGAACTTCAACACTTACAGTATCTCTGAAAACTGTGTTTCCTTTACAAGTACCAAGCAGACTGAGTAGAGTAAAAAATGTTACATTCTAACTTAAAATTAAGTTTTAATACATCTTCCAAGCTTTGGGTTTCATCTGTCATTCTTGACTTCGATACTACATCTTCTTGGAAAGAGGTTTTGGAAAATGGAGAATGGGGGAGAGAGAGAGAGGGAGAGAGAGAGAGAGAATCAACATCTTAAAGAGCAAAATAAACAGTCTCTTTAAAAATGTTTTCTCAGAGTAATAATTTTTAGTATCCTTTGCTAGCAGGGCTGACACAAAGCTACTAAAGGAGACAAGTGTCACTCCTTCCCCAGGCAATGGAAATAACACAAACTCCAGTAAGTGTTCTGATAAAGATGAAGGAAACAGTCCTATGCTTGGCTGTGTCATGCCTTTGACACATATCAAGGGATATGACAGTTATTCCAAAACAAGGAACTTGTTGCAACTATGAATCCAAAGTTATGCACAGCACAGCTCCTTTCCCTTTTGGGAATCTCTGGAGGAAGTAAGCAAAAGAAAAAGAAAGGACTTCTGGAGATGACATCTTTTCCATCCCAGATATTTCTTTGAAAGGCATAGTGTACAATTTCATCTCACTTGTTTTAGGTTTATAAGAATGTGAGAAAGAGTGGGGTGCCATTCCCCAAAGGTTTTTCCGAATTCCTCAGTTGGGTAGAGAAAGACAGATTTTTAATTTCCCCCCCCCACCCCCGCCTTCATTCTAAGGAAATCACATGAGTATTTTCTCTATGCAAGACAGCATCAGAAGAAGTTGGAAATCAACTAACAGGATACCTTGTAGTAATTCATCCATAGCAGACTCTCGTATACAAATTACCAGAGGAAAAGCAATACAATAGTGTATTTGAGGTAGGAAACCACTCTACAGTAGAGCAGCAATTTACTTATTTTCTAACAATGAATTTCCATCTTAGCTTGTTATACAGTTCGGGTGGGGGGAAGGAATCTGTCATCGTGGTAACTATCTTGATTAGGATCATATCATAACTGGGGTTGGAAGGCAACACACAAAGTCTTTAAGACCAATTTCCTGCTCAGACCAGGGTCAACCACGAGATCAGATCAGGTTGCTCAGGGCTTGATCCAGTCAGGTCTTGAAACACTCCAGGGCTGGAGACTCTCTGAACAACTGCTCCACTGCCTCATTGTCCCCAAGGGGAAAATGTTTCTACTTATATCCAGTCTGAACCACTTTATTTCAGCTTCTACCTGTTGTGTCTCGTCCTCCAGAGGATGTGAAGAGTGTGGCTCCAAACAGTTGTAGCTATATTTTACGTATGTCCTTAACTGCACAGAACTTAGATCAATAAATAAAGACTAATGTCAGTCATAAATAATACATGCAATGACAACCCACCAAATAACAATATTCAGTTATTTTTTAAAAAATTGTGTTTAGAAAAAATTTTTAATCAGCTGTTTGGCTGTTAGAAAACCAGCGATATGTTTGCTCTGAAGAAGCCACCCTCCTTTCTTGTGTTGCCATTGTCATGCTCCCAGAGTATGAAGGCAGCACGTATAAACATAATTCTGAAATATTTACAAAGATTATCACTACACAGGCTAAGGATAATGAATGATTAATGCTAGAAGAGAGTATTATCAAATAGAAAAATCAGGGTAAAAGCAGCAAAAATCCCTTTTAGGCCACATTACAGCTTTCTGAGCAGTCTGTTTTGGCACAGGATTGGCAGCTTTTTATTTGCTTCTTCCATCTCCAGCTGACATTAGCTCAAACCTCTCAAACAATATTTTCCTCTAGTCGGATGAATTATTGGGTTTATTGCTTCCTTTATCATGCAGGCAGCAAGAAATCAGCCTGTTGATCTCTGCCAGGGCACTGCAGGGACCAGGAGCCATGGCAGTTCCCTGGGGCTGGCAGGGCAGGGCCTGGCAGGCAGGGTCTGTCCCATAGCCCCAGCCAGGAGCAGGGTGACAGGGGAGGACAGTGGGGGCAGCTCTAGCCCCGGGCATTTGGCATCTCCCTGGGGATGGGGACAGGCCAAGATGTTAGCCCACAGGTGGGCCCAGACTGGCTGCTCCTGGGCCACGGGCAGGGTTGGGGGAAGCCCTGGCAACAACAGTTGGGCCCATTAGTTGCTCGCAGGACCCCGACTGCTTTCCCAATATCACTTTTATACGTTACAGTTCACAGTTAATAGAAGTAATTCTAATTTTTCAGTCCTAGCCTCTTGTTTTGATTTCAAACTGCTGCTGGTGCAGAAACCAGCTAGTCACAATAATCTGGCCACATTTAGAATCATTGAGGTTAGAGAAGATCTTTAAGGTCATAGAGTCCAGCTGAAAACCTAACAGTACCAAGTCCACCACTAAGCCATGTCCTTAAGCACCACATCTAGACATCTTTTAAAGCCCTCCAGGAATGGGGATTCAACCACTTCCCTGGGCAGCCTGTTCCAGAGGTTGACAACCTTTTTGCTGAAGAATTTTTTCCTAATATCCAATCTAAACCTTCCCTGGCACAACTTGTGGGTGTTTCCTCTCATCCCATCGCTTGTAACCTGGGAGAAGAGACCGACATCCACCTTGCATCAACCTCCTTTAATTGTAGAGAACGATAAAGTCTCCCTTCAGCCTTCTTTTCTCCAGATTAAACAACCCTATTTCTCTCAGCCACTCCTCACAGGACTTGCTCTCTATACCCTTCACCATCTTGCAAAGTTAGGTTCCCCTGTGGCTGAATCAATTCACTGAATCTGTTCTAATTTTTTCACAGAGAAATAAAACCTGCCATGTTTTCCTCTTGCAGTCAGGTCTGATAAAGTAGCACAGAACATGCAAGAGAACACAGAGAAACTCAAAGTCACAGATGAGTGTGAAAGCTCTAGGCAATATCAAGACCACCAAAAAAATTGATCATGCTGGTCAAGAGCAGCCAAACAAAATGAATAACTCCTCCTCCTCCTAGCACCAATAATTTGAAGCATATGGAGGCTCCAGTCCCTTGGGATGCTGGATGCAGTTTGCTTTCAGAAACATTCCTGAAGCTCCGACAGGAATAGAGTTAGGGGACAGGCATATGCTGCAAAGATGAATTAGGCTTTCATCAGAAAACTGGCAAAGAAGAGTCTGGGGAAGTCTGTATAATTCTGTCTGGTAACAATCTGTACTCACTTTCAGTAATAAGAAAAATGAAAGCTATGCAAGGCAGGATTTATTCTACAAAGCATGAGCTCATCTTGATCACTAAACCTGACCACAGCCACCTGAGACAGCCACAGAAATTTCTGAAACATATGATCTTGTTTAGCCACAAATTAAGAGCATCAATGCAGGAATTCCTAGGTGAAGTTTAATTGCCTAAGTTACATCAGGAAATCAAGTTGAGCCACAATATTGTCTATGCCCTACAAAAATCCAGATATGTTTAGTTATTATTGACCAATAACATTAATTCTATAGCAATGACTTTAAAACTTGCTCGTCTTTGCTAAAGGATGTGTCATAGTTTAAGACCAATAATCATGTGATTCAGTACATGAACCTTCAAATAAAACACAAGGTAAGCCTGTCCATGATTGAAGAAAATATATTGTCATCTAGTAAACTAAGTGTCTTAAAATAATTGTGTGGTATAAGCCCAGGCTCACCAGTGAGTATTCAAAACTGATTCTCTCTCTGATCGAATTATGGAGCTTTTCAATAATGATTTTATGACTTCCATTACATTAAATGCCACCATGCCTTTATCAACAAGAAAAATGGTACTGCAGTGACAAGTGTTACAGCACCACATACAAAATTTATTAGCTACCAGTTCTGAATGAAAAGTGCACTACTAGTGTTTATGCTTTTCTAAACACAGAAATAAATTGAGGTTACTGGTTTATAAGCAGGTAATGAAAAGATTGACTTTAGGCATCAGGGAGGCATTCAGAACTCTCCATCTCACATCCCTGAGGGTAGAGTACAGCACAGGGCTCTTCCTAACATGAAGTGTCCTCCTGGGATTAATACCCTGAGGCTAAGAACACCAATTACCCCACATAACACCTTGCTGCACATGGCAGTAGCCTTTTTAAGTAGCCCATGCCAAATCCTTGGCCACATCTTTGATGACAGACGTGACCTGAGTTGGAACAGACATCCTGATGCTCAGCACTGCTTTCAGGCAATACAACAGATATAATCACTACCCATTAATTCATCAAAACCCTGGATCTAAATGAAGGCTCTTACAGTCAGCTCCAGATCAGACCTACTCTTAAAATAAGATATAAATATGCCTGCATCTTTTAACCAAACTACTACATCCATTTAAGCATGTGTAAAACAGGAGCAATGGTAATGATCTGCTGTAAAAGAAGCAATGACTGCAGAACATTTCAACATCCTTTGACATTGCTATATTACAACAAGATGGTATCATTTCTATTGTCAGTCTGGTATACTTGAAGCTCTCTAAAAATTATATACAGCTCTGACAAATGAAAGAAGTAGAATGAAATCAGCCAAAGGACAAAAGTGGAGATCTGAAAGCACTTGCAGGCAACAAGCTGAATAAACTAGATTTTTGGCTGCAAAGACTGTTTGACACCCAGCCTAAAAGTGAGAACTGTCAGTATTGCCCCTATTGGCACAATGAGTTTAGGGTTTAGTCTCAGAGCACACTGACAAAACTCCTCAAGATGTCAGAAAGAAATTCAAGTAGTTGATTTTGGAAACACAACTAGTACTGAACTTTTCAAGCAGATTTTGATGGTGTGAATAGGGCACCCAGAATTATGACAACTTAAACTATGATGAACAGATTCTTGACTAGAATCCAAAGGAAGTCCTTAAACAGATATGGGCTACAGTTTTGGCATCTTTCATTTAAGGGATCTGAACTACTTCATGTAAAGATCATTGATATTTATGCTGTCCTTAAATATTCCCAAATGGACCTATGTATATAATTGATTTTTCCAGTGACAAGCCAAACTGACAGCAACAACAAATTCACTCACAATTAAATATTTCACTTCATCTGAAAAAAACACCTTTAAAAACACTTTTAAAAAAAAGTTAAGCCTTCAGTTTCAGCCCATTTCAAAAAACAAACAATATTTTAAACAAAAAAAAAAACAACCCTAAAACATTTCAAAGTTTTATTTGCAAAGATAACTGTTCAGTCTTAAAACTTATTTCCTGAATTAGGTAGTAAATAAAAGTTTCGGTCTATTTTTCTCCTCAGCAAATAAAGCACATAGTAGCAAGTAAACATACAAGGTCCTTAGGAGTATCTGTGTCTGCATCAAAGCTGGAACATGTTATGTTCATCTACAGCTTACCACTTTAACCAGCTCTGGATGGTTAAAACCTCACCCTATGCTTTCTTTCCTTGTTATTATTCCAACAGAAGGAATTTTAATGGATAGATGAACATCTGCCAACTTGAGATCATAACATCTGTTTTTTCATGAAGACAGACTAATAGGGAGACCTCAGCCAACATTTTGCCAAAACAGGATTTTTCATCTCAAACAAACATACACCTACCAGATTTCTGGGGAGACGGAGGGTAGAGCAAGCAAGAAATTTAATCTTTCTCCAACTCCCACCTTCTCTGATGCCCCATTCTAGAAAAGCAGCAATTAGAAAACCCATCTTCTACATTATTTAATTCCTATTTCAACTTAGTAATGCGATCATTTATATATGATAATTTTTACATGTAGGTATAAGCAAGAAGAGCCCCTACTCCATGCCAGGAGATACTGCTTTGGGCTTGGGGGCACCTGGGACCACCCTGTGATTTCTGTCTGCCCTGAAACACTGCTTTGGGCTGGGCACTTGAGCCACACAACTATGCTTTATCATCATAAGGAGAAGGTTGAAACACTGTGTAATCTTGCCCTCTTCTGTGGTACAGAAACGTTTACTTTCCTCTTCTCCCCCAAGTCTTAAATCCCCCTGGTACGGTACAATAAAGGCAGCTGTTTCCTCCATGCCACCCTGCAGAGGTGGCTGGATGCCTGGGGACACAATGGGATGCAGACTAATCTGAGTGAATGGACTCCCACTTGGTCAAAAGTAGATGCAACCAGATTTCAAATATAACCAAGAAAACAAATGGGATCAGCATCTCTTAACATCTGTTAGGGGTTATTTTTTAAATCTGAAGTAAAAGACATGATACCTCAAATCTCAAGGCTATTTCCTTCCAAAAGGAGCTGCAATAAAATTACTTTTATGGTTATCTGTTTTACTGCTGATCAAGTTAAAGATGCTTCTTATAGGTGTTGCAAGGAACTGATTAATATTTTCAAAGTGCCATGGAGATGGTACAGGCACCTGTTTTTGAGAGAGAATGTGCAATACCTTGTATTCTTACACAGTACCTTCTATCTTAGGGTGTAAAAATGCTTTAACTTGTTATACCTCTGCCAAGCAATATTACCTCAGTTCTGAATGTAATTTGAAGAATAAAGCACTGAAATTACTTGGGAAAATACATGCATAGTAATTCAGTAGAAGAGTTTAGAGTCATGGTTTCCAGGTGTCCCATGACAATCCTTCTCTCACAAATCCAATTTATATTTTTTATTTGGAAAAACAGATAGCAGTAGCACATTTTCATTGAGGAACAGAAGCCAATAAATTTAGTACACGCTGCTTAAATACTTACAGCTTCAGTTGCACTGTAATACCATATCTCTTGTTTATTAAGGCATAGAGGCATGTAAAGGAATGAAAGGCATAAAATCGTTATTGAAAATCTCTGTAATTTAACCACAAAGAGAAAAATAGTTGTAACTTAAAAATTTAGCTAATTTTTTGGCAGTAGTGACACTTAATTTTTTGCACTGGATCCTTGATATCAACTACAATGTTATGAGATATTTTTGAAGTTACATCAAGAATGGTTAAGAAATGCCTAAGAAGGACTCTGAGATGGAGATTTCCTGATCATGAACTTCATGTTAATTTATGCAAACCTTTTATTTCTTTATTTAAATGGAAAAGAAAGGACACAGAGATCTCTTTTCATTATGGTTTTAAACACTTTCCTCTTCTACACTGTAAGACTTTTCAAATTAAAAATGGTTACCTCACAACTGTGACCAAAGGAGCTGGCACTTGATCATAAATGTTCAGAATTTCAGCTTCTCCAGAGTTTTACGAGACAGCTATTGACCACTCCAGAGATATATGAAATCTGCCTTCCCTTTGTAAAACACAGCCTATCCCTTTGTAGCTCTTCAAATCTATCCATGTCTTGGAAGCAAGATGTGAACCATCATCAAAAACTTTAAAGCTAATGCTAAATCACTAGGTGCAAAGTGCCTATCTTACTTTGATAAAATATATCGATCCCACAGTGAACAAGAAGCTCAAAGGCGATCCATTCCAGCATTGCTTACATAGTAGGAGCTGTACAAAGTAGGGGTCTATCTTTTTGCCTGACAGCTGGAGACAGAAAGTGAAGGAAAGATTTACTAATGAGGTAAAGAAGAGTTCAAAAGAACTGAACGGGTACCATTTCCAGATACATACTGTGAGTAAAACACACTGTTGAAAAGCATATAATTTTTTTTTTTTATCTTATTTTCTCACACTTGAGAATTCAGAACTGCAATAAACATACATACAAGATGCTGCATTAACTACCCATAGGCTGATATAACAGCAATTTGGCACATGCATTCAAAACCCAATAGAGAATGTAGCATTTGTAAAATCTGGAGATCACTAGAGCAGAAATAAATGGCCTTATTAGAAGATAATTAACTGTTACAGGTAGGGCATGGCAACAAAAAATATTCCTGGAAAATACAGCCACCTGCATTGGCCAGTTTTGTGACACCAAGATATTTGCAAATGAGAAAGTTTTCTGTAGGCATTTAATCAAAGGCCTAAGTGAACTGGTAGGCTACTGATTAAGTAGACTAAAAGTGAATTTCCTAAAATATGTACTGCTTTCTTAGTTGTATCAACTCTGAATTGAGCTTAACCCCCAATGTATTTCAGGATTCTTGTCCTTAGCTCTTGTTCTAAGGATAGCACAAGAGATTGTGTCATTCCCAAGTGTTTTAGTTTGCTAAACCAGTAAGGACAGGTCACTTGAATTAAAACAAACAAAAAACACACCCACACAAAACCAAATCAAAACACTAACCACCTCCCAACACCCACATAAAAACCCACAACTACACACCAAATGAAAAAAAGCCTTGCACCACACAAAAGAACCCTAAACCACCAAACAAAAACCCGCAGACAATTCAGAAATAAAATGACATATTACACAGGCAGGAGAAGCAGTACAACCAAGTAATTTGTTGTCAGTAAGAGTGTAACTTTGTCTAGAATTTCTAGGGTGAGAGAAGAAGCCTTCCAGATACTTAGAAACTACAGTGAACAGTTTTGATGGGTTATCAACAGATGGTGAAGGTGTCACAGTACCTTAGTACTCTTGTTGGGTCCCTCCAAATCCCTGCTGTTCCTAGGTTTAGGTGTATTGGCAAGTCTACATGTTACAGAAAGATCTGCTGTATCTCAAATCTGGTACAACTAATACAATATGTTCACATACAGTATGTCTCAATCAGCTAGCTGCTTTATTTGACAAATGAGGAAAGAAAATCCCAGATATTTGCAGCACCACAGAAGCTCAGATACACAACTCCAATAAAAAAAGATAGATTTCTATAACAAATATATTTTTCTGCCTATAAAAATATGCATGTTGCATTGACTACAAAATGCCCAACCTATTTAACAAACAAACAAAAGTAAATCCTTAGTTTTATAATTAAACTTTCTTTTTCAGCTTATAGCAGGCAGGTACAAAATAGATCCTTGAATGGAGTGTTCTGGGGTTTGCTGCTGACTGTCTCTCATTGATAAACGAAAGGTCTAAAGCGCTCCACCAGTTTTGCCCATTTCCTTTGCCCATCTTTTCTCACAACATACATATGTGTATATATATATTATGCACACATATACATGTTCATATATTAACCCTTAATTCAAAGTTCTGTTTCCATGGAAACAGAAGCAAGCAGCTATGTGTCAAAGCCCAGTTAATTTCTTCATGAGCGTGAAATGGATGAGCATCTGCTGGAAACATAGATTAAAAAGAGTGACAACTGGAATGCAAATACTTTTCTTAACTCCAGGTTTTAAAATTACTTCTTTCAAGAAACGTCTATAGAAAAATCCAACTGAAATGCTGGGTTAAACTAAAATTTATGCAAGCACACTTACTGAGGAATAAGAGTCTGAAGACAAGAAGTTATTCAAGAACTGCTTATCAAATAGTACTTTGTATAGATCTCCAGTGGAGAATAGCTATGTTTTGTCAGAAGAATATAAGGACTTCAGCTTCTAGCATGGACTGTGGTGCTGGTGGCATTTAATATACCTGTAGGATTACTGGCATAATCACAACTTAGAGCAAAACAGGTCTCAACCAGAAAAATAAAACAAAAATCCTTCGATAAATACTTAAATACTTTCCACATCAAAAGGACCTTCACGCATCTGTTTTCTTCAGTAAGGACCAATTGAATGCACACTTAAATACTTTGACAAATTCCTTGACTGAGTCAACAATTATAAATATTCACTGAAGAGGAATTAAGATCTTTTCCAAAAACTAAGCTTACAAAAAAAATGGAGTGACAAAATATCCATACTGAATGTTTCATCCTTCAAACACTTCTCTTATGTCTTCATTAGTACCACCAACAATCTGAAAACCTAGAGTTTTGTGAGGAAAATAGTAGAAATAGTTGGGATTTATATAACTCTCCCAAGGTCCATGAATTCCTGTCTGCAAGAGCATTACCATATTTATATACTCTGTAATCCAATATTCAAAATTTTAGTTTACTTGATCTAGTAGTAGCTTCAAGCATTGTCCAAAGGCAACACGTTTAGAAGAAAGAGCCCACCTAGCACGTTCACTGAACTTATTAGCATACAGAAAATAAGTTTTGAAACAGGAAGAGAGATAAGTGAAAAAATTATTTATGCCAAAACCAAGTAATTAATGCAGATGTAAAATGTCCGACCTAGAAGACCTAGAAAAAAACATACATTTGAAAAATATTGTTCTATCACCTTATAGCACATTCCTGATAGATATCAAGCTCTAAAATAATAATAATGTTAGCCTAGAAGCATGCCTGAGCCTTAAGCCAAAAGCAGCCCTTGGGCATGTCTGAGCCTTAACCCTTGGACAGTCCTTAACCCAAAAGTGTGCATGTGTGAACTGCAGACTTTGAATACTTGCACTCTTTTTGTGGATATTAAAGGGTGATATGCAGGCTTTAATCTTTTAATAATTCTGCTTAAGAGAGTTCAACTGTATGAATTAATCAGCGGTCTTCTGAAATGCATTCCTTAATTCTACTTTGGAGATGATTATTATTATTATGTAACCATATTACATAAGCTAGGGCATCCAAACTTTACATTCCGGTAACTTCTGTGAAAAATCAAGAGAGCCACTCTTCATTACAACAAGGAACAGAAACCGCTACACAACATGATTGGACACTTAACAAGTGGAACGTTCAAATCGCATTACTGTAAGAGTAACAATTTAGGGGGACGCCCTCAAAAATTTAGTGGGAATAATTAAAAGAATTTGAAATATGACTTCTTTTTTTCATTTTCTTTGAACTAAGTGAGTTAGCACGATATCCTTTGTATTTTTCAGACAGTATTAATTTTCAGGGCTGTGAGGGGGAAGGCCTGGAGGGCAAACTTGAAAAAGATTAGTCTAATTCAAGTCCTATATACAGAAGAGAGAGTTTTATCTATCAATTTGAAAGAGAACTTTAAAGACGCTGTGATATGGAGCGGAATTATCACCACTATTAATTGCACAGGCATATTAAAAAGACCCTGGAAAGTGACCTCCTCTAATACAGAGAATGCATGTAGAAAAATATGTCTTAATCTTCTTTTCTGCGCTCAGATAAATGTCAAGTGTATCTATCACCTCAATTAACCATAGGAAAAAAGCTGTCAAAATCTAATTCTTTTTTTGACAAGGCGTTTATTCTGAAACCAGCAGAGGGAGAAACAGGCACTTGTATTAGAAAGAAATGAGTGTCAAAGGGTTCTGAAACACATGGTGAGTTTTCCATGTGCGAAATGCTGATTAGAACCATGGTAAATCAGTGCTAGTGTGTTCTGGGTTTGTTGCCTGAGCTACAGTAAAACTGAGGGCTTTGTGGCGTGGTTTACTTCAGCATTGAGGTTACATTAACAAAAGAATGTTTTTCAGCTATGGTACCATGCAAAATGCAAAAGAACTGGTGAAATGAAAGAACCTTAACTTCAAGAACATTAAGGACTATTTTACAGAGTATTGTAAAACATATTTATTGTGATAGTTTATTTATTCTTTGATTTTTTCCTGTAAATAGAATTGAAACCTTTTGTTCCTTTCCCTGTTACACCAATGTGATCTCATCAGGGTATTAGGATGGATTCACCCTTAATCAGGTTGATTCACTCACACACACAAGTTTTCCTATGCTACCCTTGTTTTTTGTGGCAGAGCAATAAAAAAGCAAAGCAGAAAAACAAAGCAAAATGTGAAAAGCAAAATGACTGACCTACTAATAAAACTTTCATATTAAGGGCAGCTTGAAAGAATTTTGCCAAGTAATTGATACAACCAAACATTGCTTCAGCTAGAAACCATGCAGAAGAGGAAAAATGCCTATCTAAAGCAATGGATTTTGAAAGAATCATTTGGGACCATGAGACTGCCTTAAAAAATCATCCAGATTTCTTTCTTAATTTTCACAATCTAATATGTGCCTATGTACATGTATGTGCATTCATTCAGGTTTTTGAGACTCCTGCCTAAAACAAGAGTTTATCATAGAATCATAGAATGGTTTGGATTGGAAGGGACCTTAAAGATCATCCAGTGCCAACCCCCACACCATCAGCAGGGACACCTTCCACTAGATCAGGTTGCTCAAAACCTCATCCAGCCTGGCCTTAAACACTTCCAGGGAGGGGGCATCCACAACTGCCTTGGGCAACCTGTTCCAGTGTCTGACCACCCTCACAGTGAAAAACTTCCTAATATCTAATCTAAACCTCCCCTCTTTCAGTTTAAACCCATTTCCCCTTGTCTAAAAAAAGTTTGAAACTTTTTTTAAATCATAATGGAGATTTTAATGCAAAGTATTAATTTTAAAGGGGGAAGGGAATGACTGTAGGAATCAAGATTGAAATGCAGGAAAAGTCTAGGATTTTTCAACCTACAGAGCTAAATCATTTCACATCTCTCGAGATGAGACTCTGAGCTGTATTATAATGGTCTTTGCCACCATCCTTTTTCCAGAAACAAATAATGCCATGAAAAGCTGTACATATACACTGGAAATAGATGTGATCTACAGTGGGGTTTTTTTTAGAAAATAGAGGTGCATTCAAGGATTAAAACAATTGCATCTCAAAGAGGACAGGCTTCCCCAGGGAAAGCTCTAAGATTGCTTGTTAGCTGTAGTGCAACTGAAAAAACAACAGATCAGTCCTTCACTTTTTACGTTGTCATATGCTTTTGAATTCAGTGGAACTCTGTCACATCATGTCACAACTGGCTCCCTGTTTCCATAAGAGCAGCACAAATAATAGATCCTAAAAGCTTAATAATACAAACAGGAGGCCTCAGGCAGGTGCCTGCTCCACTGTGGGTTTTTTTGCTGCTGTTCTAAACATTACTCTAAATTAAAAATCACGTCAGGTATGTTCCTCTTACAGGACTTTGTTAATATGAACAACGGGTAAGGCATGCAGTCCTGCTAGCCACAATGAAAGCATGCGTAAGTCTTCTAATACAAGATTATTAAAAAAAAAAATAAAAAGTACCACCAATATTTATGAATATTTAGATTATGGAACATAAATTATTTCCAGAAAATACAATAAAGCAAACTACCATTGAAAAAATATTAATTACATCACAGAGAATTCGGGTGATATGCAGGCTTTAAGAATTGAGAATTTTTCTATTTGCTCTTTTTTAAACTCATCCAAAGGAACTTGGATAGAAAAGTCTTAGTATTCTGAGTAAATTATATGAATAAAGTATAAGGCAATCATGCATGTATAAAAATTTGATTAGCATCACATAATCACTCAACACAACACTCTTTTCCACTCTGTAAGCTACAGCCACTCTGGAGCACCCAGTTAAAACTGGTAACAGCAGAGAAATGACTCACTTTCCCATTTGCCACCAAGAAAAAAAGGAAAAAGAAAAAAAAAACACAAACAAAAAAGCCACCAAGAATCTGAAAATCTTTTTTTTTTTTTTTAATTCCAAGAAAGAAAAGTCCTACCCAATGAAATTTCACTCCAGTAATGACAACACACTCTAAATTAGATCTGAATATGTGTTCTTCCCTTCTCTCAGCAAAATGGGCACATGCTCTTCTCAACTAGAAATCCAGACCCACCAGCTGTACTTGTGGGCTTCTAGCCACTGTCAAATGGGATTTCCAGCTTAAGTCCAGCTGGGCAATAGCTCTCCAGTACTACCCTCGCCTGCCTTGGGAGGTCTGACTTACAGCTTTAAAACATGGTAAAGGTACAAAATGCCCTATGAGCCTCAGGAGCAGTTTGCATGTATGTGTTTAAGTTTTCAGCAAAGGTGAGATGTTTCAAATTTATTCAATCCTGCTTTTGATTGCAGACTAACCTTACTATAAATGCATTTGTGTATCTTGTAAGGTCAGAACATGCACTGAGTTACCTTGGCTCACCTAATGTACAACATCTTCTGGCTCAGAGCATTTGTGTGCATATCAGATAGGACAGTGGGTCTCTGGTCCTTGCAGGATTCATTTTAGTGTTTTTTAAATGGAAAAGAATGGAGATATTTAGCAGGAACTTACAGGACACAGCTAGTAGTGATACAGGACAGATTTCTGCCATGAGAGAAGAGAAATGAAAGATACAGGGATCTGTTCCCTCCAGGAGCTCAACATCGGCATATACCAAAGTCCTCCACATTCAACAGGCCAAGGGTTGCTTTACAATGCAGCACGTGATAGTACAGAAGCAAGAGTGGAACACACAGGAATGCTCTGTGGATCTGAGGAGACAGCTCGCATCTGGTTAGTTTATTCTGGACTAGTAACAAGAACTTTAGCTGTTGCAACTTTTTGGTTCTGATGCATGTGCCAAGAATTCATCAAACCAGATCAAGATCCCAGCCAGTCAGAAGAAAATATCACTTTGAACCAGCCAGGGTCTTGATCCTCTTTGATTCCCAGTGCTATATTTTTCTTTGCCCTTTTTATCCTCCTTTTCCTGGATCTACACTTGCACTTAAGAGTCTTATTAAAGAAGCTTCCATTATCAAATCAAGGCACACATTTGCCTCCACTCATTGTTCACAATATCACAAACCATCAGATAGCAGCTCTGCTAATGCTGGCATTCATTTTACAGGTAGCAAAAGAGACAGCTAAGTCACTGTTCCTGTGTCCCTGTCTGAGCTACAGAGCTTACCTGGAAGGTGTCCAAGCAGCTTGTCTTCAGCTCTGGTTTCTCACCCACTTGATCACACAGTTTTACTGAAGTTGATACTCCTTCCTGACAGAAGCTTTACCTACCTAGTGCCAGCCTCTGCCCAGGAACAGAGCAAAACCTCTGTGTTTTGTCTGTCTTGAGGCACCAGATGCATTAGCAGTACTTAATTCATATCCACTGTAGTATGAATAAGAAATTTAAACAGATGTTTATTTAAAAGTTACACTGTCTATTACTACATAAAAGCTGAAGTGTTGTGCTTAATAAAACCCACATAATAGTATGAATAATTTCGCCACTATAACAGACTGACTCGTTCCAACTTATTTCAACCTCTTTTGAACAGTTTCATAAGACTTACTTGTATGAACATTCTGAAGATTTCCTCTTGTTAAAAAAAAAGTCAATTTTTAAAGAGGATTTCATAGCGTGATGGTGTTTGCATCTCTCTCATCCCTCCTCCATCCTCAGAAAGAGATAAGATCTCAGATTGTAAGAACAGTATTCATACGACTTAATGAGTTAAGGGAGCTGGAACAGATACAAAAACAGTCTAAGGGGATTCTTTGTGGAAGAGATTATAAAAAAAAGTAGTGCATTTGCTTTTATCGCGACTGTAAACACCTGCTCAAAGCACTTGGGTACTTCATACGATTAAAAATGAAGAGAACAAGGTACCCTAACTGCGAGGGACAGAGCACAGTCCATTCCACTCTGCTCATTTCTGTAACCTGACTCGCACCCTGCCATCAAAACACTCTGATGACAGTTCATTGTGGAAGAGCTCAAATGCTACAATGAACAATTCTTGTCTGGTGAAAGATAGTTGATCTGCTGCCAACACACTTCAGTCATAGTCTATGATTAATATAATACAGAAATAAAAGGAAAAGATTTAACTGGACCTTTTGATTCAAATACCTCTAAGCAGTTTCTATTTAGAACTAGTAAATATTAGACAACGATTTTCTTTCGCTTGAGCCAAAACAAGACAAAAATCTATCTGAAATGTGCAGTGTTTGCCTTCCCCATTTATGTTTTTGTGTGCTGAATTAGAAGATTTAAGAGGGTGAGAGAGATACAATCAGGATTAGCAAACCAGTGAAATCTTACAGTGAACAGGAAAGCATGAAAATTTATATACATATTCGCAGGAACTGAAAAGAGCGTATGCACAATCAAATAATCCAGAGGATTTGCTTAAAAAAAAAATAATAATAAAAAAAAAACCAAAACATTTCTGTCCCAATCTAAAAAACAATTAGATAAAGAGAATGCTTTCATCAGCTGGACAGCTCCACAATCCTTCAACAGTCTGGATTTGTTACCAAAAAACACCCCCAAAACAAAACAAAACAAACCTCCAAAACACTATTAGGGAAAATATCTTTGTGGAAAGAAGCTTTAAAGCATATTCTTGTCAATGTAGACTCAAGGGCCAGTTTTTCTAAACAGGCAATTTAGCCTGCATTGATAACTCCTCATAATACAACTTTAAAAATAACAATACTGAAGCCAAAAAGAAGTAGAAAAATCAAATGAAATTCTACTGTCATGATTTCAAATGTCTATACAAACATCAACTACTTTCCCCTGAAAATTTGGGCCCCTTTCTAAAGGGGATATGCCCAACTCATGTGTTTTCATCATTACCATTTGCCTGTAATATGGTTTTGCATAGCTCTGCCAGTTCCTACTGGGTGTGAGAAGACTCACAGAGTGTGAAATCTTGCAAACTAAATGAGCCATAGGAGCAGTTTGCACAAATCTCATATGATCAGCGTGGTAACCTAGTCACCTAGTATGCTATTTTCATTATTAGTAATAGCAATTATTCAGGCAAATAAATGACAGAATAAACCCTTCGGTCTCAATGTTTGAGCAGTGCTGGGTCTGAAAAAGGATTATTATGTTTTTTTCTGTGCACAAAGAGCAACTGTATGCTAATGTACCCCCTTCCCTCACTAAGCTGC
>NW_010294828.1:19240-26136 GCF_000700745.2 Antrostomus carolinensis
GCTAATGCAAGCACGCTCTCTCGAGCAGGCAGACTACAGAAAATGAGCTAGGGCGTCTTGAGTGTAATAGAAATTTGATGGCAGTTGGAAGAGAGTAAGTTGTCAGTCAGGGGAAGCCTCCAGGTTGGTGCACAGTGCTGCAAAGAGGGATTTAGTGGGGGGTTTTTCTGCCTCTCATCACTGCCCAAGGAGGATCCAGCCTTCCTCCCCAGCATGGGGAATCTTGGAACTACTACCCAGTCTTTCCCCAGAAAACATCAGCACAACCAGGAAGTTTCGGTTTATGGGTTTTTTTGCCCCTGACCCCAGAGAATTTGTGCATTGCCATCTGCAGCTTTGTTGTGCTTGTATAGCAAAATAGTACAATATTCCCCTCTATTTCTAAATGGTATCCACAAAGAAAACCTCAGAGCAGACAGCCATTAAAATGCACAGCAGAACAACACCAAAGAATTTACCTACATGAAGAAAAAAAAAAAGAGAACAGTTAATAAAAGTGGCCTGTTTGAGGAAGATTATGGGAAATGAGAAATTGCATTTTCACAATTCAGTTGACCTATCCCTTGCCAAACATGTTGAAACAGGTTTTAGTTCTACTTTATTTACAGCTACCTTCAAATAGACTATTGTGTGCAGTTAATGAGCACAAGTTGCTTGGGAGGTTTTGCTTTTGGATTCAGTGTTTTGGAGGAGTTGGGGTTTTTTTGATGTTTATTATTTTGAGGGGTTTTCTTTGTTGGGTTTTTTTGGGGTTCTTTTAAGAGTTGTAGTTTGTCATTTGCTTGTTGTTAATTAAATTAAACATGACGTACTGTCAAAATTTTTATGATAAATTTAGGAGGGCAAGAAGAGAAAACCACAGCCCAAGCTAGCACCAAAATATTTGTCTGCTCAAATACAGACATTCATTTGGCTAAATAAAGATGGTCTGTTTGCAATCGCAATCGTATATGACAATGACAAGAGAAGTGGAAGGCGTAGGACAGAGATCCTTTGGCAATCCATCACCATCTGCTCAAATTTCATCACAAAAATCATCTGTGCAACTGAACTTTAAGGAGACGTTATGAAAAGACATTCAAATTCTTTAGAACAATGATATAAAATGCTGATTAAAATTCATTATAAGTCCCAGTATTCTCATTTCCAACCCACTAGTATGAGCAAGTTTTGCAGAAATGCTTCACACAAAACTTTTTAACCAGTTACAGATCAAGTGGGAGAAAAATAATGTTTTTACCCCTGAAGCTGAGAACTCAAGTAGTTATATACCAGGTGAGTGCAATAGCAATATTTAGGATAAGATTTATCAAGAAAGCTTCAAGATTTACTTCTCTTGAGATGAGATCTAAGGAGTAAAAGAAAGCAAGCAGAACTGAAACAATCATTTTTGGTTCCTAGCTTGCCGTGGAGCAACATCCCTTTGGCACTAACATATCCCTTCCACAGTTAATTATGGATGTATTATTGCAGACATGCCACAGATTAATGATTGGTGAGGAGTCCTTGTGAATCATGCCACGTACAGCAGAGTTCCTCTTTCTTTCACTCTTAATGCCTTCCGCTAATGCCTACACAATTAGGTTTCCCTGTCAATATCCTAAGAAAGTATGATGCATAGACTGAAGGTGATCTTAGTGCTGACATCAATATCTTTAATGTAATGAATACGAGCAATGAACCACTCTAAGATGAATGTCAATTTTCTGGAAGTTTCTGCTCTTTTATCAAACTTTCTCCTCTCTTTTGTAGACATAGGGCTTGAAGGCAGTGGTTAACTTTTTTTTTCTGATTAATGCAGGACTCAGCTGGGACAAGGGGGCAGGATTAGGGTTACAGGACTGGTACACATAGCCTGGCCCAGGAAGGGCCAAGCAATGAAATGACACACACATGTAGATTGAGGGGATATCCCACAGTTTCATTCAACCTAGGGAGATATCTGCCTAATCCTAGCTCAGGCTGCATTCCAGCCAGGTGCTTGGGAAATATCCACACATACCTCTGGGAAAGGGCTGGAACACAGAGTCAGGCCTGTGCTGCAGAGCCCACCACCCCAAAACAGCCTTGAAACCACAGACAGACACATAGGACATAAGCCTCTTTGCTGGGTCATTCAATTTTATTAGATCTCAAGTACAGCTTCATTACATGTCCTAAACAGAGCTCTAATACTGAGATGTTGTCTTCATCTGTCTTTTATATCCGGAGATAATAATCCATTGCTTTTATCAGGCTTACAAATTATCCCCAACATAACAAAAAAACATTAGAAAGATCAAAGAAAGATCAGAAAGACCTTTCAGTGGTGGTGTAGGAAAAAAGACAAATAACATGCTCCTGAACATATTTTTTTTAAAGGTTTAAGTTTTCCTACATTTCAAAAATAGTATTAGTACAGTTAAACATTATCCAAGAGAGGTAAAAATTATCCTTCAATAGAAGTTTTAAATCAAGACTGAACTTTCTCCTTAAAAGAAGTGCTGTGCTTCAGTCATCATTCACTGGGCTTGGTGAAAAAAGTTGTTAAATCCAACTGTATTTTAGGTCAAGATGGATCAAAATAGTTGAAAGCAATCCTTTCCTGCTTTCATATCTACGTCTCCAAAATCTAGGAGCTTTTATTTAGTTCACTTGGAATCAAATTATCAGGAAGCAATTAGCCTTCTTAAAATGGAAAAAGGCTATATCATGCTCACTTATTTTTAATACCTCTTATCACATACAGCAGGGAATAGTGAGGATCAAGGGAGAAAGATCACAGCTCACAAAGAAAAGCATGCATTAGGCAGATACACAATATGCCTCAGAGAAACCCACTGCTGTTGCCACCTCATATTCTTGAGCTCTGAATTCATACAGAGTATTTAAAGTTTTTTTCACCCCCGCATTCCAGTTCAATGCCCTGAAACTCTGCTCCCAGCCTTGAGAGATCATATTGAGGTCTCTCAGAGAGCCAAGGACCATGGCTGGATCACTGTACATCGTAATTATCTGATACTGACGTGCATTTACAAACCAGGACCCCTTCATCCTAGGCATTATAGAAATACAAAATAAAGGAGAAAGATGCAGATACTCGGGGATGGGACAACTAACACTGGCCTCTGGTGGCCTGTGCAGAAAGTGGCCAGACTCTGGAACCAGTAGTTTCTGAGACAGAACCATGCTTTCCTTTGGGAAAAGCCCACCCACAGTGCCTCAGCCTATGGTGTTAATTAACGACCTGCCACCTAGGGAAGAACAAAGTAAGAAACCATGAGTTGCAGCTTGTTTTCCTGGGCCAGCCAAGTCACATTTATGGTTCCTAGGTTTCATTAAGAGAAGCATGGCCAACAGGTCATGGGAGGCAATTCTGGCCCTCTACTCCACTCTCATGAGACCCCACCTGCAGTGCTGCCTCCAGTGCTGGGGCCACCAACATATAAAGGACATGGGCCTACTGGGCCAGAGGAGGGCTATGAGAATGACCAGAGGGCTGAAGCACCTCTCCTATGAGGAAAGGCTGAGAGAGTTGGGGCTGTGCAGCCTGGAGAAGAGAAGGCTCTGGGGAGAGCTTATAGCAGCCTTCTGTACCTGAAGGGGCTACAGAAAGGCTGGAGAGGGACTTTTTTCAAGGGCACATAGTGATAGGACGAATGCCTGCCTCCTTCCTCAAGGGCATGGGACAAGTATTGCCATCACTTGCAGCCCAGCCCCAGTGCAGCCTCAAAGAACAAAAGTAAACATTCACCCAGTTTTAATGCCTAATTTAAGGTGGATGGAGGTTTTGCATTAGGGACTAAGTTCACAGCAGACTGGGAAAAGTTTTTGAAACTGAATGTTCTGGAGAAATGCTGGGAACACAACCTGCTATCTGCCACTCCTGAAGGGAAATTTATTTATCCTGTGCATTGCTTTCAACTCCCTCTGGAACTTTCAGATAAGTAGGCTTGCTCCATTATTTTCACTGGATGCATCTGGTGGAGTTGCAGACCATTGATACTTCCTATTTTATCGGAGGCAACAAAATTCCCCATAAGCTGCCTCATACTAACCAGAGAAGAAGGTTACCAAGAGCCTTGGTACTTCATGCTGCTCAACCCACAGCACCAGAGCATTGCAGAAGGTTGGGTTTACAACAATGGTCAATATCTTTGCTCAGCTTTGCAATAGCAGTGGAAGAACTAGTCTCAAAATTTACTATTCATTTCAATGTCCTAGGCATGCATTCCTCTAAAAGAAGAGTGATATCTTCCTCTTTTGCACAGGTCTGCACCAAGATCAGGTGAAAGCACTGTCAGTTCAATAGTGGGGGCTGACTGGGATAGAGCTTCAGACCATCAGAGTGGTTTTTCTGGTACATCTCATGTCACCCTGGGATAGCCCCGTTCCCCCTATGCCCCGTGTATCTCCTCTTCGCTGCAGGCATCACTCAACACATGCGAGCGGCGGCCACCTGGTAGCTCACAAGAGACTAGTTGGGAGGGCCAGAGTCTACTGGCAAGGCCAGATCCAGCGTATGGGCTTCACAGACACAGCTTGGTTCAGGAGTATTCATCCTTCTGCTACGCTGACAAAAAACAACAGGCAGTCACCCAACATCCTCATTGTTCATTCAGGAGAAAAACAACCTCAGAGTGGCTACAAAAGGAAAAATATGTATGGGTACTCATGGCCCAACATGTGCTTTGTCTGGTCAGTGATACTGCCAAGAAAGATGTGGCTTTTGTCCAAAAAAGCCTCGGCACACCAACAAAACACACTGAAAGCTCAATTATGAGGTGGCAAAAATGGTCACGGGTGTTTGTGATGATGTGACTGAGCACAGTGATGTATGGTATGAGCACGCAGAGCTGTTCAGGAATGACCGTGTCCATCTGTCAGAGGGTTGGATACATGACTGGATGACAGGCAATACTGGTCAGCGTGACAGACCATGCTTTCAGCACTTCATCAGAATTGCTTTCAAAGTGCTGCCTAACAACTGTCAAGTATCACCGTATCGTAGGAGTTATAAAGACATTTTCAAAGGACAATAATGAAGTAGCTTTGTGAATTACTAGGAAGAGTTCTACTGAAGCATGAAAGGCCTGGCAGGGGAAAAAAAAGCATGGAGAGGAAAATATAAAAAACAGGTGATAAAAATAAATCCCTTCCTTCTACCAAGGAGATCTCATCCTGAATTTTGTGAAGGACATACCAAGCAGTTGATGTGAGGCCTCTGGCAGCAGAGTAAGTCAGGGTACCTGTATATGGGGCATGCAATAACCACAGAAATGTTGGACTATGGGACTTATTTAGGTCACTGACAGTGCTCATATGGTTTTCCTGGTGGGAATAACTGGATTTTAATGCCTTTGGTATCACTTATTAACGGATGAATACTAGATTGATGGGAGAAGTTCAGCCTCATGGCTGAGTGCTACTGAAACAGCCTTTACAAAAAGACCCAGAGGCTTCTTTCTCCTGCATGTCAACACCTGCCTCAAACAGCACATGGAGATATTCCCCAGCTTCCTCATTCCCCTTTTCTTACATTCACAAAGGGTAAGCCCTGATCTTCACCTGAGCTATGCTGTTGGTAGCATAGCTACCTGTACACAGGCAGGTCTTTGTCCAGCCTGTTCCTCACTGATCCTGACTCATCAGCTTGGCCTTGGATCCATCTCATTATTTGGGATCCATCTGTTGCCCAAGCCAGGTTACTACCATTGCAGCCATCCCAATCACCTCACCAGTGTACTGCAGGTCTGCAGCCAGTGGTGGCACTGGCCCTGCCCTCACCATGGCCACCCTCTGCTCCCAGCTCGCCTGCCACTGCTACTCCCTGGCAGGCAGACTCCTCTCTTGCTTTAATCTGCTCATCACCTTTGATATCACAGGAAAATTGACCGAGTTTTGGTTCAATGAGTGGGCAGTATGCACTGGGTGAGGAGGAAAATCATACTGTACTGCTCTAGGAATACTCACAATCCAATTAAATAAATAAATATACATAAACCCACAAAACACTATTTCCTGGGTAGCATCTGGATAGTCAAATGCAATGGCTGTAGTTGTAAAATCCTTCCCACACCCCCTCTAAAGAACCAGCTGGTATAGCCAACACTTCATTAATCATCCATTAAATACTTTCTACTATTACAGTCAAAGGTGAGCCAGAGACAGTGATCTAGAGTTTAGCAGATTAAAAGCATTCTTAGTTCCTGTAACCATTCTTTCCTGCAATAGTTTAACTTCTGTAGTCCATCATCAACATATAAACCATTTTCATAACCTTATTTATTAGTTTCTTCTACTTTCTATATGCATGCTTTTATTTCTTAAGTCTTGTTTTAATTCTATTTGGCTATAACTTTTTCAGACTAATTTTTTTGTTACATCTACTGAAGGAAAAGAGCTATACAGGTGTAGAACCAGGGTGAAAATGAACTCCATAAATTTTCCATTAAAAAGCACTTCCATAATATGCATAATAAAATTAGCCTACTCATCTCAAGTTGCTTCACAGTTCAGGCACTGTATGAAATTTACAGTTGTATATGGATCAAAGTATTGAAGCATTTACATGAACTTGAATATTTAAGGCTAGCCAAAATACCAAGTGAAAGAAAGCATTTTCTGATAAATATTATTTTCATAGAAGTCTTACGACAGTTTCATTTTGGATTATAGTTTGGGATTTTTTTTTCCTCTCCATGTCTTGTCAAGATCTGCCTAATTTTCCCTTATGATTGAGGTTTTAATCCTCTTGAAATTCATGTCCTACTTCTGAAGGCAATTCAGCATCCGAAACTGTTCCACCACTTCTCAAGGGATATCAGGAGAGTCAGTCAATCCATGACAACATCTTTCACAAAAGAAGTTACTAACTACTTGTAGCAAAAAGATTACAAAGTAAACATTTGTGTGTA
>NW_010294829.1:0-20483 GCF_000700745.2 Antrostomus carolinensis
CCAACAGTATGTCCTGGCTGCCAAGAGGGCCGACCGTGTCCAGGGGTGCATCAAGCACGGCATTGTGAGCTGGGTGAGGGAGGGGATCGTCCTGCTCTGCTCTGCACTGGTGCAGCCTCACCTCCAGTACTGGGGGCAGTTTGGGCACCACAGTATAAAAAGGATCTAAAGCTGCTGGAGAGTGTCTGGAGGAGGCCACAAAATTGGTGAAGGGCTTAGAGGGGAAGCCATATGAGAAGAGGCTGAAGTCACTTGGTTTGTTCAGCCTGGAGAAGAGGAGACTGAGAGGAGATCTCATCGCAGTCTAGAACTTCCTCACAAGGGGAAGAGGAGGGGCAGGCACTCATCTCTCTGATTACCAATGATAGGACCAGGGGAAATGTCAGGAAGATGTGCCAGGGGAGGTTTAGGTTGGACGTTAGGAAAAGGTTCTTCATCCAGAGGGGGGTGGAGCACTGGAGTAGTCTCCCCAGGGAGGTAGTCATGGCACCAAGCCTGACAATATTCATTTGGCCAAGGCCCTTAGACACATGATCTAAATATTACCTGAAAAGTAAAGGGTGATATACTGGGACGGTGTTCTATGCTAAGGAAAGAGTTGGACTCGATGATCCTTGTGGGTGCCTTCCAACTCACAGAATTCTATGATTCTATGTTGCTGCAGCTTCTGAGCTCTCAGCTGTTTTGCTGTTGTGGCAGTTATGCTGCTCATTCTGTTTGCAAAGTCATTGGAAACTGGATTCAGTGGCCTAAAGCTAAGCATCAAGTGCTGTTTGAGATGTTCTTCTGCATCTAAGGCATCTGCAGGCGTCTGTTACAGATGAGACAGGACCCCTCAGGCACTTTCTGGTCTGGCAGCTGGTGTCCAAACATCTCTAGGACACTACCGGTATACACTAGGACATTTCAGCTAGCACTTTCACATATGTTTATGCAACTGAATCCAATCCTGGCAGTCAGCCATTATTGAGTGAATTTCAGTGAGGAGCACCATGTTATCAAATTAATTTAAAAAACCTGGAGAATTGGTCAATAGCCTTCTGAACATGAGCCAGCAGCATGCACAGGTGGCCAAGAAGACCAGCTTGTATCAGAAATAGTGTGGCCAGCAGGACCAGGGAAGTCATCCTCCCTCTGTACTCAGCACTGGTGAGGCCGCACCTCGAGTACTGTGTTCAGTTTTGGGCCCCTCACTACAGGAAAGACATTGAAGTGCTGGAGAGTGTCCAAAGAAGAGCAACGAAGCTGGTGAAGGGTCTAGAGAACAAGTCTTATGAGGAGCAGCTGAGGGAACTAGGGTTGTTCAGTCTGGAGAAAAGGAGGCTGAGGAAGACCTTCTTGCTCTCTACAGCTACCTGAAAGGAGGGTGTAGAGAAGTGGGAGTTGGTCTCTTCTCCCAGGTAACAAGTGATAGAACGAGAGGAAATGGCCTCGAGTTGTCCCAGGGAAGGTTTACAATGGATATTAGCAAAAAATTCTTCACCGAAACGGTAGTCAAGCATTGGAACAGGCTGCCCAGGGAGGTGGTGGAGACCCCTTACCTGGTGGTATTTAAAAGATGAGTAGACAAGGTGCTTAGAGACATGGTTTAGAGGTGGAATTGCTAGTGTTGGTATATGGTTGGACTCGATGATCTTAAAGGTCTTTTCCAACCACTATGATTCTATGACTCAAATTGGCCAATAAGTTCACTAAGTTACTGTGGCTGAAAGAGAGCAGAAGACACATACATGCATACCTCCTTCTGCCCACTGACACCTGTACATGCAGAATGTAATTACATGTGCATTGGGTTGGGATTTTTGGGAGGACTATAAAAAGATCTTCAGTAAAATTATGTAAGATGGGACAGAAGTAAAAAAGACCGTGTGTTTAGTTAAGAAAATGATTCCATTTACAAGCTGGGAAGGACACACAGTAGATTGTGCTTTCGACAAAAGGAAGCATTTTTCTAACATTTGACGTATTTTTAGAAGTTCTTAATAACCTGTATTACAAAAGTGACATTCCTGCACAGAGTCTGAAAGTGTTAACTAGCCTGAGCATAAACGTACGATAAAGCTGCCCTACTTAAGCCCAAAGTGGAGCTGGAGGCATTGTACTAGTGTAAGTGCCGAACTTTCTCCACTAATTCCTGGGCAGGAGCCCTGTAATCCTCTGGGAAGATGTTTTGACAGTCCGTTTCATTGCTGAAAGCTGTGCTGAAAGGAATTTCCTGCCTTAGATTTCAGAGGTCTGTTGGAATTGCTTGCCTTTCTGAGTAGACTGACTCTTCAGCAGGCAGGAGGGAGGTGGCTAAGGTAGGGCCAAGGCTTGCTCCATGAAACTTGGCCTCACTGCGGCTTCCAAGAAAAAGAATGGAAATTGGTCACTTCTTCCTTCAGACTCAGAAGTCAGCAGCTTGAGATCCCATAGCCTCACTCCGCATTTTTTCAACCTTCTCCCCTTCCCTTGTATTTTTCTTGTGCTGTCTGTAGAATTTAAATAGAATAAGTGTGTTCAAGAATTTGTTATCAGCTTTTTCTAGGTCATATTTCTGAAGACCTCACAAGCATCATGCTGCCATTTGCCAAAAAATTAACATAAGATAAAGTGAAATTCCAGTATATGGCTGGAAGAAGCCCAAGTGAGTACAATGTGTAAATAATCAGACTTTCAGCTTCTGCCCTTTACTAAAGGTGTTTCCTTTGTTACAACCAGTTCTTTAGTATTTGAATATTTCATGCCGTTCTTTTGTTTATCAAATTCTTCACTCTCCCTAACTTCTTCCCTTCTCTTTTATTTTTTTTTTTTAAGTATGTTTTTGCTAAAACAGACTGGGTTTAATATTAGAATCTTTTCACAGACCTTCATATTAATTAGGCTTGCAATATCTCTTGTTTATTTTAAATCTTACATTGCTGAAAAGTAACAAAGAAAATTGTAAGTGAGAAAAATTAACGCTTCTTTGGACTGCTGAAATTCAAATTCAACTAAACAAAAAAAAAATAGTTTGTTTTTTTTTTTTCTCCATTAAACTGAGATAATGAGCAGACAACCCAATCTTTCACAACTTTAACTGACTAAATCTAGCTACAGATTTATTTTAAACACATAACCCTATTACAGGAGGATGGAGCCAGGCTCCTCTCAGTGATGTCCAATGGTTAGGACAAGGGGCAATGGGTGCAAGCTGGAACACAGGAGGTTCCATGTAAACATAAGGAAAAACTTTTTCACTGTGAGACTGACGGGACACTGGGACAGGCTGCCCAGAGAAGTTGTGGAGTCTCCTTCTCTGGAGGCATTCAAAACCTGCCTGGATGCTTTCCTGTGTGACCTGCTGTAGCTGATCCTGCTCTGACAGGGGGGTTGGTCTAGATGATCTTTTGAGGTCCCTTCCAATCCCTCACATTCTGTGATTCTGTGATTACTGATGAAACTTTTATGTTTATCTTCACAATATCCCTGTGAATGTAGAAATTGTTGTTGTCTCTACTTAGAAAACAAGCACATGGGTTGCATTAGGTATTGAAACAACCTCAAAATCTAGCTTGACTACAAGGCCCAGATTTTTATATATAGCTTCTTGTATGAGTTTTCAAAGATCTATTTGAATTATTTGTGAAAATAAAAATTCTGTAATATTCCCAGATATAGAACAAAGTCTCTGAATTCTGGATTTGAGCAACCTGGTCTAGTGGAAGGTGTCCCTCCTCATGGCAGGGGGGGTGGAACTAGTTGATCATTAAGGCCTCTTCCCACCCAAACCATTCTATGATTCTGTGATGATTCTATGAATTCACATTATCATGAGTTAGTTAATTATTCCATCCAAGGCAGTACAGTGCTGTGAAACAGTTATTTTATTCTAGCACTGAGGAGAGTTTCCCTGGTTTGGGGGACATATTATTGTGGATCTGAGAAGGACAGCCTCTCTTCCCAAGCCACCATATTCTCTGGGTGCTCAAGCCGAGTCTTGCTTGGCTCCAACTCATCTCTAATTTCTTTTCCTATCTGTACTTGTCTGGCAGATGATGAGCCCCAGCAAATTAGCCAGCTGCAATCTCTTCTTTGTTCAGTTAACCCCTGTGCTGCCAGGTATCAGCCACAGGAGCAAATGAGTATGATTTAAATTGGGTTTGTTATAGCTTGCAGATACTAAGTAGTAGCAAGTTTTGAATCAGCACCACAAGGGTCTGATTGCTTATGCTAAAATCCTCACTTTGGATGCTGAGAACAGAAATTTGCAGAATACGGTTTCAGATGGTTTCAGGGAGTCTTATGTTTCAGAGGCCATCTTTTCTTTCACTTCTTTTAAGAAGAAAATAATTAAGCTTTAATATTCTGGATGCATTTTTTAAAGTGTAGTCTATGTTTATATTATTTGTCTAATAGTATTTGTAGGAAGTGGCCGCCACCTGCATTTAATTTATCTTGTGACATGTCTTTCCTGCCTTGATGTAAAATTCTTCAGAACACAGAAGACATTACTATTTTTTGCTTGGACTTTCCTGCCTAGCTCCAGTTTGATTGTTGTGGGCCTCTTAGAGCCTAAACAGATAGCGTACACTCAGCACACGGGTTTTTAACTAATTACTAATGTTCCTAGAGCACTTTGAAGAGCAAAAGTGCAGTACATGTGTTAATTATTATTAAGAACCTAGCTTTGAACATCGTGTTCTAATATGAAAAATGTTTAGTGAGTCCTCACCAAATTGTAGTATTATAAATGTATTTCATTAAGAGATCATTAAGACATTAAAAGACATCATTATTAATCTATACATGATCTAAGCTTGGCAAACCTCTTTAATCCAGACTCATTATATTAACATGAGTGCCTTTCCGGCCAAAAAAGTGCTGAGATTTTGCATGGTAGCCTTTCCATTTATCAACAATATTACAGATGAAATAAAAACTCTGATTTTTGGAAAATCTCCCTTTCTAGTCCCATTACTTTTTCCTGGGCTTGATATACTGCAGTTGTTGTTTCTGGCATTAATGTCTTTTAGGTTCAGCATTGCACACATTATTTGAATTGAGTAGTCTTATACATGAAGTGCAAAAGATCTTCAGCAGGCTCTGTCCAGGGGTTTCTTGGATGTGCATCAGTGGATTTTGTGGGAGCGAAAAAATCCTTCTGGTAAATAAGAGTTACACATGTTCTTTGATAATGTGTTCTAGAGAAACTGTTAATTTTTTGAAATTACTAATTGTGATGTGTAGCACAATAAATAGACTGTTGAAAATTATGGTGATTTTGTTTAAATCTGTATGATGAAAAAAAGATTAAGTGATAAACTTCTAAAATGAAAAATCCTCAAAGAAAACTGCAAAGAAAAATAATAATAAAAAAACCTCAGTAGGCTGCCTTTTCAGTTTTCCTGCTAGTTTTTATCTGTCATTCATAAGTGCATGGTTGTTTCTTAATTAGAACTTTTCTGCTTTGAAAACTGAAAGTCTGGCCAGGCACTGACACATATGAAGAATCACAATTTTCTTCGTATTGTGATTAATTACTCTAAAACACAATAAGTAAAAAGAAAAAAATTCTTAAAAAGTGAAACCAGTTTTGCAAAATAAATTTGATGCTTCCAAATATGACTGTGCATTTTCAGGGATAATTTGATATATTGTAAGAAAGTGTTAAAAAGATGTTAAATCGGTATAGGAGAAAATGTATCACTTTAATATAATGACAAAGATGCACAAAACCCCTTTTGCGTGTAATTGTACTATATAGTGATGATACTGTGCAATCATCATGACAATATTCTTGCTTATAAATTCTGAAGTATTTCACCAAAATAATCTACTCTTGCTAATGTATTTACTTTATTGTAAAATTCAATTCATTCAGAAGAATGCTGAAGATTTTTTGGAGTCCTCTGCTTGCAGACTCTTACCTATTAGGTCATTTGATGTCATCACTTAATATACTGAAGGACCAAAGTGCATAGGTTTGCAGCGCTGGGTTTTGTGAAGCTTCTGATTTTAGGTATATAGTTAAAAACTAGGGATTTTACCACTGACTTCCTTTAAGCTTTTTGTAACAGAGTTTTGTTTAATAAGCTGGCTTGGAAAATACTTTCTTTCCAGTTATGGAAATGTGTGCCTAATAATGGATTCCAAGACAGAACTCCTGTTGGGATTCAAAGTCAGATGCAGGCATCTAAATTGAGTTATGAACAGTATAGATATCTATGCGTGACCTAGGTAAGTAAAGAAAATATATGGGCTTGATTCAGTTGTCTGCACTATGTGTCTTCTGCAACTTGAGATGCCCTTGGGCTTTTGAGACAACTGCATCTGACTGGCAGATGTGACAAAGGGTCTGTGGGAGCTCCTTGGCCTTCTAGGGGGGTGGCTGGAGCCAGGAGGAATACCTTGGGCACCATAAACGGACCCTATACATCAGCAACTGACCTCAGTGTCTACTGTGAGGTGAGACTACTGCAGGTTGCAGTGACTGTATTGAGTAGATCTCCACTGGCTATAAGAGGAACTTAGACTTCTAGCTCACATGTAGATATTTTATATAGTAGACATCTATTTTCAGATGTCTGAATGTGAATCCCATTGCTTGGTCTCCATTCAGTTGCCTGCAGATGTATATACAGCTATTTGAGATGCTTTGCAGTATCTGAGACATCTACATTGGGGTGGCAGGTGAGACATAAGAATGTAGGGGAAAAAAGTGCCTTACTCAAGGAGCATCTACATGCTAGACAGTAAGTCCTGCTTCATCTAAAATGACATAAGCATTTTATGTGTGCACAGCTGAATCCAGCTCCTTATATTTATAATAAATACATTTGGGTTGGGTTTTTTTGTCATGTAAGCACTTCCAGTTTCCAGACAAAGGCATAGACTCTTCCCTCAAAACCTGAGCATAGTGTGAAAGGTTACTTCTAAGCAAGTGGTGAAGAGTCTTGCATGCAGAGAAAAATATGTGAGGTCCTCAGGAAAGCATGTCATGATGATACTATTTAGACTGAGGCACTTCTATTGGAAGCTGTGAAATTTCACTCTTTCTCCAGTAGAATGATGGGTCTTTCAACCACAGAATTTGATATCTGCACTATAGTTTTGTAATGTAAAAAAAATCCACTAGAGGCTCTAGTGGTACCAGCCAAGTGAGTCTGAGACCTATTTTCAAAGGTGACATAGCACTTTTAGGTTAAGGTTTTTGTCGTTGTTACACATTGCCATATTAGAGATTCTTGAGTTGTTTCCAGATAAGCTGGCAGACCTGTACAGCAGAGCACTTTTGAAAAATGATACCCTTGGTCTTGTGACTGTAGCCAGACACATTTTGACAAATATCCTTGAGTAAGGAAAAATTAACAACTGAAAAAGATAAATATTTTCTTTAAAATGTTATGCTACAAGAAGATCAGTGATACTTGCAAAATAGAAATTGAGAAATTCATTAGTCTTTTCATTTTACTTTCCTGTTTGTAATATTAAGCATACAATGCAAATGTGATCAAAATAATATCCTTTTCTATTCTTAAGAACTATCTTATGATGAAATGTTAAGATTTTCTACCAGAAGTGAGAAGCTTTGTGCTGAAGACCTGCTCTGTGTAAATAAGTTGAATGTGTAAGACTAGTTATGGCTGCACTGTTTGGTTGTCACAAACTGACTGACTGACCCATTTATTCCAATCAGATCAGTGGAGTCGTAGCTCAGTGTTATGGAACACACTCTCAGGTTGAGTATCAGATAGCAGACTAATATCCTGCAGGTTACATTAATCTTACTTGTTATCTTTTCCTCTCTGCCCATTCATTCCCTTTTTTTTTTTTTTTTTTTGTAGTTTTGATTCTATGTTTGTTTTCACTGTTCCATAACAAAGATTATCTTTACAGGACACAAATTATAATTATATATGCACATAGTTCCTATATTATTTACTTATGACTGGTACTTGAACTCTTAGTTTCTTTGCTGTATTTTGCACACTTAGTAAAGAGTAATTTAAAAAGAAAACCTTAACTGATTGAGTGATATGCTTATCACTCAGAACAAAGCTCAAGAGGACTTGGCTATGATATTAAACATTTAGTCACAGTCGAATTAAGAATTCCTTAGTCAGCACTCACTTAGATTTTAATATCTTAAGCCCCTATGCGTCAACCAATGGAGAAATGTCTTTTGTCTGTAAGTTTCACAGTTTCCCAGTTAAGGTGTTTACCTAACAAATAGGATTGAAGGGACTGGAAAGTTGTCTCGTAGTCTAAGAAAAGTATGCTAGCCACCAAGCTGGCTGGTGAAGAGAGAAGGAAGAAGTAAGATGGTTCATACCATCCCTCTGTTGATGAAGCTGAAACATTGTACACCTACAAATACAGAAGTTATGGTGGGTGGAAGGAGAGGAAGCATGAGGAAGCCTGAATTTGCAGTTTACTCAGTATTCACTGCTAAAGAATACAGAAACTGGTTTTATGTTATGCAGTGACTGTCTAACATCAACATATAAACAGTCCCAGGGTCAGCATCTAGTATCCAGGCAGAGTGCTCTTTCTGTTGCTGTTGGATTCCCTATCAATCTTTCTTGTTAGAGGTTTCAATTTGTAAGATAACTAAATGCTCCACTGCTGTAGTTTTTGGAAGACAGTTGTCCACGTCATACGTAGGTACTTCAACATCAGCAATGAAGAGTCAGGTTTCATAGAGTCACCAAATCACAGTACGGCTGAGGTTGGCAGACATCTCTGGAAATTGCTTAGTCCAACCCATCTGCTCAAAGGAAGATCAATTAGATGCACTTGCACTGGGCTTTGTGTCCAGTTAAGTTCTGAACATCTCCAAGGATGGAGACTCCGCAAGTTTTCTGGGTAACCTGTTCCATTGTTTGATCACCTTGACAGAAAAAAAAAATAAAAAAAATTGTTTTTTTTAAATTTTGAAATGGAATTTCTTGCGTTTCAATGCTGCTCATCCTGTCACTGGGTAACACTGAGAGGAGTGTGACTCTATCTTTTTCAGTCCCTCCCATCTGAACTTTTTGAGCTAATAAATGTAGTAAGCTTTTGTAGTAAGATAGGGTCTGGCGGCCGGAAGATATCGGGCTGTACGGAAAGGTAAGACACCCCCCCTCTCTCTCCTAGTAGCCAATAGCATTTAGCCTGTGATGTAAGCAGGCGGAAGTGACGTAGTGAACCCACACCATATAGTACTGTGTCGCACATCATTAAAGGCCATTTGCAGCATCCTCATATTGGTGTCAGTGCTCATTGGCCCAGAGACGGGGTGAGAGTTTGTCTCTGTGCCTCCTCGACTGGACGGGGCGTTGCGGGATAACAACTGCAACAAGCTTTTAATACTATAAACAGTACAGCAGATTTTTAGATACTAAGCATATTAAAAATTATTGTAGATCTGCTCAAATACAAACACTTATCTTTTCAAAAAGGCACAGCCAAAAGCTTGAGAAAAATCTTGCACAAAGTCTGATGAAAAGTCATACCTTGTTCCAAAAGTGAGTAAAAAAAGATGAAGAATCCCAGAATGGAAAATATCCCTATGAATACCATACTATTGATAGGCTTTTGTGTTTTAATCTATATGCTCTAATGTCCACCCATGCAAGTAAGCTGGACTGTTATAATGGTTTATAATGAGAAGTAATAACTATGTTTTTATGACCAAAGTCATAGTGGTTTGTGTATCTAAAAGCAACTACCTTCAGTTCCTTCTGGAGACAAAAATAAACCTGAGGATCCAGAAAAAAAAAAAAAAAAAGAGATTGAATGAATTTTCCCTTAACTAAATGGACTCTTCAAGGCAAAAAATATTCGTGAGTACAGAAGACATACATGGACATTTCCAATAAAATCCATGGACACAAAGCTGAGGTGTATCCCCAGGAAAGGGACAATAAGAATATCATACAAGAAGGAAAATGGTTGACTTGCTTGGAACACTATGCAGTTTGAGTCGTGTGTTTAAGAAAATTAAGCACAATGTGAAACTCTGTCATGGTAATACGATGAGAAGGTGATCAATTACAGGAGCATCTAAATAGATTTTTTTGGAAAAGGGCATAATTGCATAATTTCTAGCTGTATCAAGAAAGTGGTCACCAAAGTGAGAAAAGAGCTAATTAAACTAAAGAATAGCATAAGGACAACTAGATATAAAGAAGACATAACTAAGATTGGGCATTAGAACAAGACCCTTGCATGAGTCAAGAATAGAGAGAAGCCTGCAAGGTTTCAGATAGTTGAGGCAAATAAATTTACCCCTTCTGTTACGGATTTTTAGAAGTTTACAGAAGGAATTTGTGATATGCAATCTGTGTCAAGAAGTGACTGGATGGGGTTACTCAGCATGTTCTTCTAGCCCTGAAGTCTCAAAATATGTGAGATGGCTTGACCTTGAAAGTGGTTTTCTGGTGAGAAACAGCAATTTAATTTCTAGATGAGAAATCATAAATCAACATGAGTAATCCTGAATTCAGATAAATAGTCAGAAAAATCTTGCAAAAGGCAGAAAGACTTTATTACTGTCACCTTTTGTATCAATCAAGACCCTACAGGCTTTGATCCTGAGAGAGAATAAGGATGATAAGGTAACTGTTTTGCTACAGGAAAGGATAGTCATTGAAGATGAGAGCTGGGCAAATTATTCAGATTAATAGATTTGTCCTAAATGCAGTGCTGAGCTCTTTTAAAATGCTTAGTCTGAGGTTTTTCATGTTGAAAGATCATTACAATCCCCAATTTAATTACATTTAATTTAAAAGTAAAAGCAATAAATTCCCTTTAAAAAACTGAAAAAACCCTATTATTATGCAGTAAATACAAAGCCTAACATTTTTTACAACATGACATTGTTAATTCTCCTCTCATGGTGTCAGCGTAATAGTCATGTTCTGTCTCCTATTGTCTAGGTCATTAATGAAAGTATACAATGTGGTGTGCTACTCATGTGCTTAAAATTAATTGGGCACATAAATGTTTGCAAGATGGATTCCTTTGTGGTGCATCAGTCTCAGAGGTTTAGGCAATTTTCTACTTTTTAAAGCAATTGAAGCTTTGGGGTTTTTTTTAATAAAGCCATAAATTGCAAAACAGGCTTTTTAAACATTTCTGATATTCCCTTGTTCTGACCCATTTGAAAGACTTTATAAATCTTATCTGCAAAGTTTGGAATTTCCCATTAATAATAATGAAGAAAGAGAAAAGAACAATAAATTGTTCAAGAAGAGCCTGGAATTTTTCACTACAAGTTATCCAATAGAGTAAAGAACTGAACAAAGATATAAACATCAAACAAATGAAATTTTGATTGTCATTTATGAGGAGAAAACATCTGTAATGGATATAACGAGCAATCTTGAATCTTAATATTCAGACTTTAATGAGTAAACAGATATTTCACCATCTTGTAAAACAATAGTATTATGAGCTCAATCTGGTTAGAACTACTCTGGTGCTTAAAGACAGGCTTAAGTGTTTTTCTGGATCAGGCCAGAATGGTCAGCACCCTGCCAGATTAATTCTTGGAAGAGTCTGCAAAAAATAGTGAGAAAACTTCTTGTGCATAGCAAGAAATCCAAAAGAGTAACCAAACTTAATCTATGTTGACAAGAAGCCAGGTTTTTGAAGAGAACTATCTGAGGTACAGAGTGTCAAAGAAAAGATAATTTTTTATATTTTTATTTCTTTAATGGTAAAAGTTTTGTCCTGTGTGACACTTGAATGGATTCTAGGCCAAAGGAGGGTTCCAGAACTTCTTTGCATAAAACGCCAGGCTTGAAAACCCATTTAGATTTGGACAAGTGGGTGAGTGAGCTCGTGTGTGGCTGGGTCTGTGGGAAATGCTAATGTAAAGAAAATCATTATTTTCGTAAAACAGCACAAACAGCAGGGAGTGTGCCTAGATCTATGGAAATGGCTCAAAACTGGAAGAACTTTGAAATAACTTAACTGACTCTCTGACTTGATAGTTCCTCTTCATCAGAAGCAAGAATTTGCATGTACTATTCATATTGCAGTGTTTTCAAGAAAATGTTTATTGGACTTTTTCTAATTACCCATCTTGCATTACAGACCCCTTCTTTTCTCCCCACAGAATGAGTATAATTGCCAGTTCTCTATTATTGCACCTTTGTGAAATACTTTACTTTTTCCTCCCCACCCTTCTTGTGGATTCACTGAAGCTCTTGGGGTGTGCAGTTTGTTGGACAATGAGATCCTCAATTAAGTCCCTATTCACTGGTAGTTGGTGACTCTTCTAGACCCTTCTTCCTCCCACAATTCAATCAACTACCAGTTATCTTTGAATTAGTCTTTATTATGTATCCAGCCACTCACACAAATTCTTTCTTCTCTTTGATTTGACTGTACTGGGTCTGCTTGGGATGGACTTGATTTTCATCACAACAGCTTGTGTGGTGCTGTGCTTTAGATTTGTGGCTGAAACAGTGTTGATAACACACCAGTGTTTTGGCTCTTGCTGAACAGTGCTTGCTCAGCATCAAGGCTTTCTTCCCCCTTCCCTGCCCCCAGCAAGTAGGCTGGTGGAGTGCAAGAGTTTGCAGTTGGACACAGCTGGGACAACCACTGACCAAAGGATATCCCATACCATATGACATTGTGCTCAGAAATAAAAGCTGGGGGAAGAAGAAGGAAGGGGGATGTTCAGACTTACAAGGTTTGCCTTCCCAAGTAACCATTCCATGTGCAGAGGCCCTGCTTCCCAGGAAGAGCTGGATGTCTGCTGGCCAATGGGAAGTAGTCAATTAATTCCTTATTTTGCTTTGCTTGTGCACCCAGCCTTTGTTTTTCCTGTTAAACTCTCTGTGAGTCTTCTCACCTTCCTTCTGCTTTGTCCCCGTCCCATGGGAGAGGTGAGCAAGCAAGCGGGTGGGTGGGTGTTTGGCAGCAGGCCAGGGTCAACCCACCACATGGTCTAATGAATTAAGTAGGCAACCTTTTATTGTATAATCTTGGAAATGTATCAGTTGGATTGATCCTAAAAATAAATTACCATAAAGTGCATAAAATCCTGAATTTTTTGGTTCATTTTATCCTAGCTTTGTTCTATAATATTTAATTTTTTTGTCTGTTTCCAACTCTGTAGGAGAATGTTATGTTGGCAAAACCACAGCAATTTTACAAGCTCCAGTCTCAGTCACGTATTTCATGTTTCCAGAGTTCTTTCACTACCTACAGTACATCTGAAGCCCTTGTCAGTTTCTATCCAATTTTACACATGTTTTTGCACTCTCTGGGTAGACTTTGGCCTATTTTACAAGAAGAGTTAGATAATCTTGCCTTTGAAGTCTGGAAGCACTGCTGCAGAGATCAGCTCTTAAAGGAAAGGAGGCACAGCGCCTGCCATAACGGGGTTCCAGTCCCCATTGATCTCTTTGACATTATCAGAAAGCAAATAATCCCGATAATGTGACTGATCAGTTCAGGGTAGTGTTTAAAGCCGATGAAAGCAGAAAGGTGAACTCAGTGAATTATATGTATCCTGTACTGCCCTGCATTTACTGAGCTCTGAGTATTGCAGTGATTGCTTGTGAGGTTAATGGATATCAAAGCACTTAAATAGATAAACCTCTATCACTTAATTAGTGTACCTTATATGAACTTGAAGTAAATGTCCATTGAGAAGACAAAAATAATAAAAATATCTAGAATTCCTTAACTTCCCTGAATTCAGTGGTTACCAGAAAAGCCAAATGTTAGTCAGTAGTTGCACAGTATTGTATAAGGCACTGGAATTGTTAACTTGTTTAAATGCAGAAATAACTACTCTACCTGTGACGGTTCAGTTGTTGCAAGCAACCATCAGTAATGAAGAAAACACCCATAATAAATCCTCATGAACAAAGACATAATTCTGACCCCAGCAGAGTCAATGATTTATGAATTTAAATAATTTAAACAATTTAAATATGGCAAGACTTTAGTTTAAGAGCATCCCATAAGCAAATCTTCCTTTTGGCTACCAGCTCTGGATCAAACACGGCAACTGTCACTATTAATTCTTTGAACTAGCATTATGAGATGCAACTAAGCATAACAGAATGCCTTACCATGTTATGATCTGCCAACCTTCTCGTCATATTTTGACATACGTCTGGAGTTTGTTAGATGAATGGTCTGAAAATTCTGGAAGTTTTATCTTACTTTTTCTAAACTGTTTTATTTGCAGAATATCCCACTGAACCTTCCATGAGAATTCACTTCCATCATTCTGTAATAAAAATAATGTACCTTTTCATGATAGTTGACATTTTAGGTCTATATAACCAGAGAGTTAGTGGAGGCTACCAGCTATAAGGGGGCTGCAGACCCTGAAGATCAGCTGCCCTTACTTGAAAAACACCTGCACTATTTGACCAAAATGACTGACAATAATTTAATGTAAGAAGAACACTACCTTTGATACAGTTCTGTCCACTATTTTGACTATTTTAACACATCTCAAACACAGAGGATTCTTATTATATCCTGCTTTTTATTCAGCTTTGATATGCCTTGCAACTATGCTTGGCTTTTTCCCCTCTGTTTTCTCAGGGAGTGTAAATCTGACAGAGGCCAGTGCACTGAAGGAGGAACAGAAATGTTCCAGTTATCCTTTTATTCAGTAAATGCATCATAAACTTCAATAGGCTTGACCTTATTACTGTGCCTCATCTCTGATCTTGAAGAGCCACTCCCAGCAGTGAGGTAATCACGGTTGTGGTGCAGTTCAGTTGCCCCATCATGCTACTTGAGGTGCCCACACAGCTTTGGACTGGCGCCTCAGAAAGCCATGGATCTCCTCTCACTCCTAATCTGTATCTGCCAGTGCCATGTGACTGTTTCAGATACTCCAGGCCCTCTCAGGTATGTAAGTTTAGACAACAGATTTGAACCCTGAGAGCATGCAAACTAGTACCTGACGAAGCACTAGCTAAAGTTCTGGTGTTCCAAAACAGAATCTTTTCTGTGTGATGTAAATGCTGGGGAATAACATCATGGGTAGGATTAGTCCTCTGTAATTTGGGGATTATTATCGACCTTTAAATTCAGAACCATATTTCAAATTCAGAGCCTGAATGTAAATTTATGTCAATATTTATGCATCTGCATGTAAGCTGGGTATCTAAGATTCCCTGGTATTTAGTGAATATGTAGGTAACTACTCAGTTGCCTAAGTATAGTTGCCTGATGCCTGTGGCCTATGGTACCTGAGATGTCCACCTGGAGCAGCATGCAATGTACATTAAACCCATCTGGATGCCAGACAAGATACCATAAGGCATATGAAATTGCACAGGGCTCCTTTGTATTGGCAACTGCCATCAACTCATAGAAGTGGATGAGACAAATCACACCTTAAGTTCTATGGAAAGAGTATTTAGCAAGGAATTGTTATGGCCTTCAGTCCTAAGGAGGTGACTAAGACTACCTTTCCATTTTACTCAGGCTGTAGAAAAACTGTCAAATGGTAATAACCAGCAGCCAAATATTACTTAGTTTATATTCTCAGGTCTCCTTAGCTCTGGTGAAATGATCCTGTTTGGGTTTTTTTTAAAGAATGCAACATTTAATTATATATCAACATTTTATTACAACTTCTCCCAGTACTGTTATGTTCATACAGTCCCTTCAGGATTTGATTTCCAGCAAAAATATATCTCTATGTTGCAGCAGCAGTTGGGTGGATTGCCTTAGATTACCTTTTGAACGCTGACTCAATCTATTTGCTGTTACTCATTATGTGCTTGATAATCACCGTAATAGACATAAATATAGTAGGTCTGTATTGTCAGGAATTTACAATATACAAGACTAAGGTTACAGAAACAAGATTGTGTGGCTGCTTGATTTAGTTAGTACAGCTCTAGGTAGTTCATCTACAGAAATTCAACAAGATGTTACACTGGAAAATATGGCATACTGCTTATTATGCCAGGCTTTACTACTCCTTTTAGAAAAGAAAAAATGATAGTGTGACTTTAAAAATCTCATTGTAAAGTTATCCTACAGCTACATTCTGTGACTCCATGAATCTTGATAGCATCTCTTAGCTTCTACTCATCACATAATCCAGAAGTACCTATAAGCATCTTAAAACCCAAGATCCATTAAAGTGTTCATCTTTGCAGAGGAACGTAATTTTGTTATGTTTAAATCAGTAGTATCCTAAAACTTTTATTTTTTTTCTTTTCCACAACTATGGGGAGAGATTAGAAACTCAGGAAGAGATTAGAAACTCAGGTATAGAAACAGTTGCTCTGTGCTGTTTCTAGCACTAAAAGCAACCAAATGCAGAAATAATCTTTTCTGAAGAGGAGCAAGTAGCAATGACTCTTTACTACAGATTCTGCTTTTTACTTTATAGATATCTATAACATATTACTTCGTACCTTGTTAAGCTGTATTTTGTAAAGATTCTGCTCTGAATCATTGACATTGACTTATCCTAATATATTTATTATCCTTCTGGTATTCTGCAGCTTCCTTGAAGGAGACAGAATGCTTACCTGCTTTAGAAAAAATATTATAGAGAAGATCCTCATGACTACTATGGTTTTATTAAAATATTGATGCTTGACATAAATGTTACAGTGTTGTCTGAAGTAGCAAAATACAAAAAATATTTAAAGAAGCCATAGATCCTTCCAACTGAATGCTAGGGCATCCTGACCGCAGATCTGGAACTACAAGAAACAAGTCATAAACCTCTGAACCTTGGAATTAAGAAATCTGGCACAAAAAGGCAAAACCTATCTGTTCATCCATAGTTAATAGTTGTGCCTTTTTCACAATTGTATATGCAGAAGCAAAACATGTTTTGTTGAATAAACAATGCTTACCTCAAGCAAAAACAACTGATGCCATTGGAAAAGTGTGAAGGACATTGAGGAATAAAACAATCATCAAGCTGGAGAGAAATACAGAAAAGAAATGCGCAAAAGACAAGCAGATCCCCAGAGCTTTGACCAATAGGTGTCATTTCATTTGCTGCCTTATTCCGTGCTCTCTAATGCTATTGTGTGGGTACAATGGAGAGTGAGGTACAACAAGAGCCTCAATAAAAGAGACAGAAAAGGAAATGGAAAATAAAAGAAACTAGACAAAAATGAACAGGAAGGAAAAGAAAATGGAATAGATAGTGCTAATAGGAGAGGAAAAAAAAAAAAAACAGGAATCAAGAGGGAGAAAAGGTGAATCACATAGATTTGTGCCTAAAAGTAAGGAAGATGGTGGAAAGTAGAGAGCATCTGCAAAAGGAAAAGACAAAACTAGATAATGAGTTAATGGGCAGATTTATATTTTCTAAGGTGTAAGGAAGAAAAAAAACCCAACATGTAAAGCAAAAGGTAGGTAGGGTACCATTAAAAAGCAAATGGAATATCAAAATACAAGAGTAAATAACTGAGCAAAAGCATTAGAACTAGAACCTACTTGAAGACCGGTAAATAGATGGAAATTGGAAAGACAGGTGTATTGAATTGCCAAAATATCTAAAGGGGACCACACTTGGTAAGTATCAGTCCTTCCTGATGATGCAGTCATCCTCGCTCCTACATGAGAAGTGTAACTTGTGAAATGAAGTTTCAGATGTATCACCTTGCAATTCTTCCTCCTCATTGCCAGAGGCTTTATCCAAATTATTTCCCTGTGCACTGTCATGCCAGTAAGATAGTCAGCTTTCAGTAACCTTTGCCAGATGGTCTTCTTTCTCGAATTCTCGGTGCCTAATGCAGAGAGGTGCTGAATTGGAGAAGACTAATAAAAAGGGGAAAAATGTGCCAGTGCTATATTCACTGGATGTACTTCCCACCTCACCTCCTAGGAGGCTGGCTCAGATCTGAAATGCAATGTTGGGGCCTTGCTGGTGTTTTATGCCAAAAAAAAAAAAAAAGTAGTAATTAATATCAGACTGCACTAGGCAAGTGGTAAAACAGATCAGTAGGTAGAAAGAGCAAAAAATCAATTTAGTGTGGAAAGCAATTCCTCTAAACAGGAAATCCTGTGGAGAGAAGTACCATTGTTCGTAATTTTTTTCTCTTTCTTAGCTAATTAAAAAACATTTTTTGTAGCGCGGTTAGGCCTTAGCTGGCTGGGATACAAAATCCAGTCATGTGAGGCTTGATAAATTAAAGTCACAGTTTTTCTTGTCTATTTGGCTTGCAAAATTTTCCCCATGTTTCTCTTATTAAAAAAAAAAAAAAAAAAAAAAAAAAAAAAAGCTTGCTTTGTGTAATATTTTGTTTTACGTTGATAGCAATGAAATGTTTTGGTGAGTCTCTATGCTGTCTTTTATCACTGATTCCAGCCAATACACTATGTATGACTTCAACAGATGTTTCTTCTACTTTGGACAATAAGATATTTTGAAGTCCTCAAAAGCAAATTAAAGTAAGAAGAAGTTTAGAGAGTTGTATGGAAATGAGAGACATTTTTCGATGCAGTTTTTTTAAAAAATCACCTTTGATGTCCTAGTTAGGCATAGTAATAAAAAGCAGAAAGATACGCAGGTAAAGACATAAACATGCATAGGAAGGAAGTGTCTACAACATTCACAATTAGTCACAGTTGATGTTGTATCTGCAGTTTAGATGCACCATGCCAGATTTTCCTTTGGTGTGACTGTAACTTCTTTGACTTTGATAAAGCTGGACTGACTGTTTTATATCAGGTGAGGATCTGCCCCTCTGAGTCATGTTGTGAAGAATAAAAAAAGGGACAAAACTTGAAGAAAGATTAAAAGATAACTGGTTTTTATCTCATTTAAATTCTGGTTGCTTTTCCAAAGCATCTAGAAGACTTGTAATTTGTGATGTGTTGTGCTGTATGCAGTGTTATTAAAAGTACCTGTAAAGTAATTCTCCTTTAAGTAGAAATTATTTTGATTCAGACGTTCATATTCAGTTGTACAAGATGTGTTATAACATTTCCTTCTGTTTTCCTAGCTGGGCTTAGCCCAAAAGCTTGCCAGCTTTACCCATTTCTGTAACATTTTAGGCCTGGAATGGTACTTAATCATGTTGAAGCCTCAGAAATGTAAAAAAAAAAAAACAAAATCAAAAAAACAAAACAGCAAATCCTGGACTCAGTGTTTATAGGATTTAGAGGTGAAACTACAAAAATTTCATGTATTTCTGGCAGCATTAGTTGTAAGATTTTGTTCATGAGAACACAATACTGCAAAATATCATCTAGTGAGACTGGTGTTCTCAAAAATAGCAGCACATGTGAAGTGACCAGTCATTCTCTAGAGGGTTGTGGGAAAACTGTGCTAGAAACAAGGAATGATCCCAGAGAGAGCATAGAAGAGACTATGGAGGAGGTAAAATGGATTCGCTGGTCAGTTATGTTAAGTAAATTCCCATAGAGCAGAGCTCCAATCAACAGTCCAAGTGTTTCTACCAGCTAATGGATGTCAGATCAAATCCCAAGTACGGATGGGACAATGGTGTTAGACTGTATGGATGGGACTAACGAGACATCATATGTGAGATCCCACCTGGCTTTCAGTTGGTGAAAGATTTGGCTTTTCTATACATTCTGTTTAATACATCAGCCCCATGCAGAAATTTCAGATATCTGAAATGGCATCTAAGGTGGCTTCTAATTCCTGGTTCCCACCATAAGTCCTTGATTCAGTTGTACCCTAGTTGCTGGTGCAGAAGGCCTGAAGAAAGCTGCAGAATATCCATCACCATGTGGTCACCTCAGATTCAACAGGGAATAAAAAATGACACTAGACACTTATAGGTAGGGAAATGAGTGGAATCCCGGGGATCACCATCTAATTCAGCTTTATGAAAGTCTCTATTTTCAGTGAAGAGGAATAGTTATTTCACAGAACCACAGAATGATTGAGGTTGGAAGTGACCTTTGAAGGTCATCTAGTCCAACCACCCTGCTCAAGCAGGGACTCCTAGAGCACATGAACCAGGATTTTGTCCAGATTTTTTTTTAGTATCTCTAGGGTGGGATATTCCACAACCTCTCTGGGCAACCTGTTCCACTGCTCAGTCACCCTCACAGTAAAGAAGTTCTTCCTGATGTTCAGGTGGAACTTCCTATGCTGCAGTTTATGCCCCTTGCCTCTCATCCTGTTGTTGGGTGCCAATGAGAAGAGTCTGGCCCCGTCCTCTAGACACTCTCCCTTTAGATATTTATAAACATTAACCAGATCCCCTCTGAGCTGCCTTTTCTCCAGGCTGAACAGGCCCAGCTCCCTCAGCCTTTCCTCATATGCAAGATGCATCAGTCCTTTAATCATCTTAGTTGCCCTTCACTGGACACGCTCCAGGAGTTCCATGTCCTTCCTGTACTGGGGAGCCCAGAACTGGACACAATACTCCACGTGAGGCCTCACTAGGGCTGAGTAGAGGGGGAGGAGAACCTCTCTCGACCTGCTGGCAACACTCTTCCTAATACAACCCTGGATATCGTTGGCCTTGCTGGCCACAAAGCCACACCGCTGGCTTATATTTAACTGTTGTCCACCAGGACTCCCAGGTCCTTCT
>NW_010294830.1:0-9985 GCF_000700745.2 Antrostomus carolinensis
GAAGTTGTGGTCAACAGCTCAGTGTCTGAGTGGAGATCGGTTGATGAGTGGAGTCCCTCAGGGGTCAGTACTTGGACCGGTGTTGTTCAACAACTTTGTCAGTGACATGGACAGTGGGATTGAGTGCACCCTCAGCAAGTTTGCTGACGACACCAAGCTGAGTGGTGCAGTTTACATGCTGGAGGGAAGGAATGCCCTTTAAGGTCCCTTCCAACACAAACCATTGTATGACTCCATGACTCCTATGACCACACTCACAATTCAGAGATGAATTGTGGATGCACCAGAGGGCAGATGATATTGGATATGAATAGAAATGTGAATTCCTGAAAACAGTAAAGTCAGTGAAGTTCTAGTACATCAGGGACTTTTAGGGATTCAGAGGTCTGTTCGTGCCCTTAAGGAGATCACAGTATCCAAATAGATACTGTTGCTGGTTATGAAGAACTGGGAGTGCATGAGCATCTGGTACTTAAAATCACAACACATAGTAGAAGGAGTCTACAATTGTGTTGAGGGCTCTGTGTCTGCTTTGCTATAAGCCCTCCTGCCTGCAGAACAGAAAAAGGATTCCCACTCCAGGATGTACTACTGCCCTTTCCAGACTGGCCTGTTCATATTTTGGAGAAGAAAGCATCTTGTTCGCAATTACATATACAGATTAGCTCACCTATGTGTCACCAGAATTACATGTGTTGTCTCTGTTTTCCCCTCTGTAATAAATTTGGCATAAAATATTTCCTATTAATAGTTCACATTCCTCTCATTTATTTGCCATATCCATTGTTTCCTCTTTATTTTCCTTGAGAACAGGTTTAGTTATTTGCTATGTGTTGCTGGAGTGCCTAACAGGTTGAGGCGGAGGCACTGCAATGTTCCTGCAGTACAGCTAATGAGTAATAATAATGCTGGCAGTAATAGAAGGACTGGTTTGTTTAATACATTTAAAAGGGAACTGGTATAGCTGACTTAGAATGGAGGGAGTGCTGCCTGACATTTTCCAAGGAGACATTAATCATATTGTCTTCCTAGAAAAAGTAAGCAAAATAATAGAAAAAAAGAACTACAGACGAGTTAGTGCCCTTGCGGCAGGGAGAATATATAGCTCCTACTGTGAAAAGGTACAGGAGATCAGAGTGCACAGAGGTGTTAAATGGCTATTAGATATTAGAGGCTGTCAGGACAATGAACTGTTCTGGGCACCTCGATATCAAAAAGAGGTTGTGAAGAATTCAGAAATGAAAGAACAAACACCATTATGTGCTTAAAGATATACTTTTTTTTGAAAAATAACACAGAGCTAACTCACTTCTCTTGATTGATTTGTTATATTTTCTTTTGCAAAGTAATATATGGAGCAAATTTAATAATGGTTTTCGTTTGAAAACTTCTCACTGAAACAAAATTAAGACATATGAAATCTATTTGCTTAAGTACCTTAAGTGGGCCTCTGAGAAGCAGTGCAGAGATGCCCAGGTGAACACTCAATGAAAGCCACTGATCTAATAATATAACTTTACACAACTACTCTGTCCATTAATTAATGTCATCAGAGTTAAAGCAGAGGCAGATATAACCTACTGCATATATTCTGCTAGGTGGACAAAAAGCTTTCGGTTGCCACTGAGGAACCAGGGTCTGTTCCCATCTGCTGTAGATCTCTTCTCATCTGCAGTTAGATGAAGGGCTTAATACATAGGATGGAGCATAATGGTTCAGTGGCATCCAGGCAGGGGACAGGACACGATCAGCTCAATCTGAAAAAACTCAGATATAGATTATAAGGTATATCTTAAACTATCAGCAAAAATCTTAACAATAATATCTCCTATAGTGAAATTTTGGCTGACAAGTTGATGTACACTAATTGTTAGGGTAATTTGGAATTGGATTTGTCAAAGCATTCAGCAGCATCACCTAAGAATCACTGCTGAATGACAAGGAATTAGACTTACTGAATGACAAGCAGAAGCATTATGCTTTTTTTTTTTTTGAAATCTTTAATTTCTGTGCTGTAATAGGTATGGATGATGTCTAGCAATAGTAATTCAGGAACCTAATATAGTTTTAAAAGTGTTCCAAGAGACAAAAAGATACTGAGGTCAACTAAATGCAAACTTAGCTAAGACCGATTCACTAGGATTCACCAAATGAAACTTGTGGCTGATATGGTTTCATTTCTATAAACATATTTGAGAGCTTGAAGACTGTTTTCTACTCTGTCATTCAGAAAGCTCTGTATGTCTAGACTGAGGGTGTAACATCCCAGGTAGTAACTGAGCATATTAATAAAAACATGGTGTGTTATTTGTGTGGAAACTAATGTTACAGCCAAAAAAGTCAAACTAGCAAATCGCTGTCTCTGAAAAGGCTTTTTGCCATCTACACAATCTGTAGATAAGCCATTGTCATTTTTCTAAATATATGCAGGTGGTCAGCAATTAAATAATTTTAAAATCCTTTCTATTCCTTAATTTTAAAGAACCAGGTGCCTAATTTAATGAAATAGTTACATTATTGAAAGATGGTATTAGCACAGTGAGGTTTCTATATTGTTACCTTGTCAGATGGAGATCCATCCTATTATGATACCGCACAAACAGTATCATTTCCACATGCAATTTAAAAAGGAAAACATCTTGCAGCTGACCTTTTATGGCTTCCATTGAGTCTGGCTCTCCCTAGTGAGGAATTCCACTTTCAGCTTCAGTGAATTGGATGCTCTGGAAGCTTGATCTGATCAGACACTATTATGAAACACCAAATTTGTGTGTTAAAATTGAGACAAAGGGCAAATGACCACAGAAGTAGAAATGCCATACTTGATGGACCAGATTCTCATTTTATTTCCATCAGTTATTGCAATGAAGTGGAATGACTTCAGCACAATTCTGCCACAAATAAACAACTGTGATGTTATCACGGTTAGAGAGGAAGCACTGTCTAGTGAATAGAAAAGAAGTATTATTTAATCTGCTCATGATAGCCACTTATTTTCTGCATGATCTCGAGGAAGTGACTTAGTCTTTGTCATTCTATTTTCTTGTGGTTTAAAAAGGTCACACTAATACTTTGCTATCCTGTTAGATTATTGTGAGGATACTGTAAAGTTTCTGAAGCACTTTAATACTTCCAGGTAAAAAGAGTAAATAAATGTGATTCCATATTTTTTCTAGGTTGGATTGAAAAGAGGAATTGAAATTGGCAGAAATTTATAATTTTGGTAGTAGGCATAATGAACCCTTTACATTAAAGTCTTGTGATGCCACTGGTTATGTGAAACATATGATTAGCGTATAAATTAGATCTCAATGTCTTAAAAGAGACTGATTATTATTTTTTTAACTGAATGGGAACTATGGGATAATTCCTCTAGGATGTGTGAAATTCTGTATTATGGAGTCATTATGATAAAATGTGCACTTGAAGGGTATGGGAAAAGCAGCTATAAGTCACCACTTAATTTCTACTTTTCTGCCTTCTTGGTCTTTTCACCAAGGTAGTTATTCAGATGTACAGTTGAATGCTATATTTTTTTTTTTTCAGTTACCAATAATATAAAGAATAATCTTTATACAAATCCTTTTTCCCTAACACACATGCAGTGGTATAGATCGTGAGGGACAGGTCAAAGGGCTACTATAAAACCAAATCCAATTACATTTCCTACTTTATCTAACCTAAATGGTTCTTCCTGCAGCTTAATCCTGTGACTTCTCATCCTGTCCATCACAGGAATGCAGAATGAGTTAGTCCTTTCCACTTTTTGGCAATATTTTATATAAAAGCATAAAAACATGCTCTCTTTTCTTTCATTTAGGCTAAACGATCCTGATTTTTGTAACTACTTATGACAGGCCATATTTTCCGAATCTCTTGCCATTGCTGCTGCTCTCTTTGTGAGTGATTCTGCTAAACTGACTCCTTCAAGGGTACTGCCTGGGGTTCCAGTCTTTTCTGAAGCCAGTATTATATCTCAGGAGGGGGATAAAGGGGCTGCCAATAACATAAGAAAAATTGTCTCACAAACCAAATTCTACTTTCAATCCCCAAATTACATTGATTAGCATAGCATAAATGAGAATATAATCATATAATGTGAATATAATAAGACCCCAAGTGATGCAAGCATAGCCTTTTTGTACCCTTAACAGTAGTTCAGAGCTGCTAAACCCCAATAGTTCCAATAACTATGATTTGGGATAAAAAACCCTACAGATTTAATTGATCCTTTTGTTAGCTGTTTGGTTTTTGTCCCTTAGCCTGCTGCTTTCTCTTTAGCTCTAGGGATTAGGAACTTCGGATGAGGCCTGGCATTACTACATTATTTCTGTATTCAAAGAATCTGGAACTACAAGAAAATCACTAAATATTACAAAATTTATGATTAAATTTAGACAATTGCTAATATTAGTAATTTTCCTAAAGAATATAAATCTGACAGCCACTGATTTGTTAAATAAGTCTATTTGTAAATAATTGTTGATAATCTATGGAAAAATTTAAAACTCAACTAAAAATAGCTTTCTCAGTTTCAGACAGCAATATTTTCTTTGTCTTTTCTATTTCATTCAGAATGTTGAAACTGCAAGGTACATTTTTTATCTTTAACTTTCCCACTTGCTTTCAGGCTGCTGTGTTTCAAGTTGAAAGAACCTATATATAAAATGCAGAAAACAAAAGATAAAACCTGAAGAATGTTTATTTCTGTAAGCAGATTTGCCTGCATATGCAGTTTCACACATCAGAAACATGTTTATAACTTCCATAGGGTAGTTTTCCAACTGTAGGAGATATAAACCAAAGAAGGATGATTGAGATTGCTTTTTGTAGTATTTTCTATTTACTATTAATCTGATTATGATTCTGAAAGACTTGTTCCAAAGGCTGTTAAAATAAGTGGCAGACTTCCACAGGCTTTGCATCCGTCCTTAAAAAACTAATAACACTGATGATGTATTTACACTTGAAAATAAAAGGTTAGCATAATATTTTTTGTGTCTCATATGGCCAAAGCAGTTGACTGAGAATTGCAGTTTGTCTATGGCAGTTCAATTTTAATAGAAAAATTAAATTTGTGACTTATAGCTCCTCCAAGGCTGGTACATTTCTGTTGCTCAGCACTGGCTAAAATCTGTCTTGATATACAATCTATGATTTCTCAGAGAAATACTGAGATTTTACTGTGTTTATATCAAGGCAGAATTTGGCCCAATATCCGAAAGCTTACTTATGTGTATTCTCAAAGACCAGTTCCCATTCATGTATGGAAATCCACACATGCCTTTTTTAGAAAATAGTGATAATTTGCTAAAAATTTGTCAATAATTTTGCATCTTAAATATCTTCTAGGCTCTAAAGTACATCCTTAGAACATCAATAATTCTCATAATATATATATATAGTATAAAAAACTTTAATCTAGGTAGCATTGTCCTCTGTTGCAGAGTATTTGTCACAGAGACAATAATTATAACTTCACAAATGTTTGTTTTCAATATACAGAATGCAAAAGCACATTTGAAATCAGTGGAATTAGATGTCTATAGGCTTTTTGGAAAATCCTGTTACATACACTAGCTGCAATTTTGCACATCTAAAAACCCTGAAAATGTTGCAGCATGGCATCACACAAATATAAAACTCTAGTGAGCTGTGAGATATCTACTGAGATGTATAGTAACATCTGTTAGTGCAAGGTGTCTAGTTCACAGCTTGCTGAAAAAGCAAATTCTACATCTGTGAAAAATAGTTGTGAGAACTGGCATGAGAAGTTAATACCCCAGAAATTTTAATGGAGCCAAAATTCCTCAATATTTAGCTGCAGATAGACTCTAGAGGTCTAGAGGGCTCTTGCTTGGTGACCTGTGATAGTCTGGGATATTTGGAGTTGGAAGTCCAACAGGCTTTCTTGTTTGGGCCACGACAAAGCTCTTCAGAACCTGAATGTAAAGGTAACTAAAGTGCAGGCTCTTTCATTAGTTAGCAAGCAATTTTCTGAAGAAGTAGTGAATTTAGCTGTCATGTTTAATCCTCTATAGTCACAAGAGCTTGAAAGCTGAGGAATCTGAAGTTTTTTTGGGTCTCTTGGTGGCTGCTGAGGAAGCAAGCAAGCTGGCATGAAACCAGGCAAGTATCCATCAAAAAAATAATGTGAATCCAAGACTCCAGTACAACAACTTGTTGCAGAAATTTTCTGACCAGATCAGGTGTCATTTACACATTCTTGGTATGAATGAGAAGCACAATCAAAAATAGCCTGCCTGTAGTGATGTATAAAATTATTAGGCACTAGAAATTCAGTTGCTCCAATTTAATCATGAAAGGGAAGAAAGAGTACACAGAAATGCATTTCTGGTCCATCTCATCTTGCTGTCTAAAGTGCTATACTTATGTGATAATGAAGAAAACCATGTCCTGCTGCTCTCCAAGCATAGTGTGCTAAGTTTGAAAGCTGAAATGGAAGATAGGAAAATCCAAGACTCTCCCAAGTAAATATCTTCAAGGTGTTTGGAAATATTTCAAGCTACTTGAATTATTTTCATGGTATTCAAACAGTCTGTAATTGAAATTATTTGCAGACCAAAGATCAGTAAGTTTCTTGGTAATATATGATAGTACAATCAACTGGTATATGGAAGCTAGGGCAAGGAGCTTGTGAAAAAAATTAGGGCAGACAGATGAATTAATAATTTAATCTGAGCAAGACATACTAATTCCTAACTTTAATGTTTAGAAAAGTCTAGGTGTTGATCTTTTGTGTGATTAAATTTCAGCACATAGTACAAAAAATGTCTTCTGCACTTACTTAAAAGGTAGTTATCTTTGACATCTATTTTAAGATGGGAGGAATTGCCCTTCATTGTCCATAGGGCCACAAGAGACACATGTTTATGTTAGATTGGTAAGGTTAGGTGAAATTCATCCTGGTTTTAAGATAGGATGTTGTTTTTTATTCACCAGGTTATGAATATATTTCATTAGTGGTTCTTGAACAGTAATATGTTTTCTCTAAGCTGCGTCTATATAGACAGTCAATTCTTTTAAAATAATTTTTATATTGAGTTGCAAACAACAAATAATTAGAGAAGATCTTTTCTTGTTTGTATTCTAAAACTATCTACAGGTCTTCATTCCTCCATTGTGGACAAATGTTTTAAATGAATGTCATGTCATGTATGACAAGTCAAACCAACAGCTATTAAGCATTGCTCCAGTTACCAAAGAAACATGAAGATGTTGGTGAGTGACCAGTGTCTAGGTGAGTTTCTCAAAAGAACTGTCCACCAGAGAGCTTTGATATTATGAGGAAACAATGTCTGCAGTTTATGACACTGCTACATTTCCATCTGTCTCCAGAACTGATGGTGGCACGTGTGTCTATCCATGTGGCATTTTGTAATGAGCTGAAGTTTAGAACCATAAATCATTCTGTTCCCGCAATAGTGACAGGTGCAGGATAACAGATGCAGTCTCCAACATACTAAGAGAATGCCATGATTTATTTGCATTAAGGCAGTCTGGGGTTAGCAATCTGCTTGAAACTAGATAACCATATGGTGCATGGCTACTAGATGAGAATATTTGCCTGTAATAATGTACTGTATTAAAATGCAAGCTCCAATATTTAGCCTTGGAAAGTGTCTCTTGACACCTGTGTCAGCTCCTTGGGATGCCTGAAGACTACATTATGTGAGCTGAAGTGCAGAATGTCACTAATCTTGTGACAGCAAGCTTGGCAACTGTGTCCGATAGAGTGAAGTGTTTAAACCTGCAAATTTTCCTACTGGCCTCTAAGTGAGGCACGTACCTAACAACCTAAGTGAATGAGGATCTACAGAAAGAAATTTTCTGATCAAGCATTAATTGTCATTGTGCTTCTTAGTTATTAGTAAAGACAATAATGATGAACATATGGGCAAAGGCGAGACAACTCTGTGATTAAGAATATTGAAATTAAAAATTACCAGAGCTGAGGTGCACACAAAAACGTCGGAGAGATTGACGAGTTCAAGTCAGGGAGAATGTGTCATCTCTATTACAGCTTTCTCTGTAAAGAGACCTGAGAATACACGAAGCAATTGGTCTAATAGCAGTAGTTCCAACACAGATCTCAAGTCAGGGAAAGCATGAAAATGCAGTGATGTTATTTAATGGTGGTTAAAAATGTTATTTGTGTAACTACAGGCCCATTAGTCTGATCTCAAAGGTATGAGAAGTTTAAGAACATATTGTCAGGGAACAGCCAGAGCTGGTGGTTCCTGGAGGAGCTGGAAGGGGTGGGTGGAAGCCTCAGGCAAGGCTGGTCAGGGCAATTAAGACCTATTAGTGCCCTCAGGGCCCTCACATATTTTGATGGAAAAAGAAACCAGAGACAATGAAAAAACAGAGAATGAGATAAACTGTAGCTTGGATTTACTGAATGTGAATCACATGTCAATAGCTTGACATCCTTCTTTGCTAACTCATTTTCTAGACAAAAGAAATGCCATCGATGACATCTGTCTAGCCTACCATGTCATCAGAAATGGGAGAAGATGCAAATTAGCAGAAGAAATTTCAGGTGGATAAGGAATTTCTTGGAGGAGACACAGCAGTAGGTGATTTGGAAGGGAAATATACTGTGTAGAGGGAATCACAGAATCACAGAATTGTAGGCATTGGAAGGGATCTCAGGAGATCATCCAGTCCAACCCCTCTGCTAAAGAAGGTTCCCTACAGCAGGTTGCACAGGACTGCATCCAGGCAGGTGTTAAACATCTCCAGAGAAGGAGACTCCACAACCTCTCTGACACCATTACAGTAAAGAAGTCAGGAGTGGGATTCCTCAAGGAGTAGCCTAGTGACTAAGTTCTTAAATCTTCCATCAGCTTCCCACCCCCACTGTCACCAAGTTCCTAGATTTGGTGAAATGAAATAAGCTGACCTCACAATGGTCTAAATTTCAGACCTATTTGTTCATAAAGATTTAATTGTGAGCAAGCTGGACCTAACAAAGATGTCCATACTTATCTAAATCCCTTCTAATCTCTAGACTCAAAGTACTTTGCAGGCAACAGTGAGAACCTGGTATCAACGTTCTCTTTACCACAGATAAAGAAACTAAGGCACAGAGGTGCAATAACTTGCCAAAAACCACTGAAAGGGAGTCACACAGACAGGAATTGGATAAAATAACTGAGTAATGTCACTGCAGTGGTTTCTGCTGGTGCCTCGGGTACCTAGGGATTCCACTTTTAGATTTGTAACACTGCCCTGTATACTGGTGCAATGCTGCCTCCCACAATAGCCTTCGCAAAGTATAGCAGGATCTTGAGGTGATATTAAAAATGCTGAGATTGCAGTTTTACAAGTATACATGATAAAGACTGCCACCTCATCTTTCATCATCTGAAGATGCTATAAGGAATTATTCTGAAACATTATGCTTAAAGGCTTCTGAGTGATAGAACAGTTTGCAGAAATGACCAGTAGCACTCCTGATGGAGTAACTATCTAGTAGGTATCCTCCCAGGCTGTTAGATGAATGTGAGAGATGCAGAGAGGACAGGTTTTGAGAGAAGAAATATTTAGCTCAGAAAGAAAGACACAGCATTTTCTGGACAAGAGTTTTGAGATGCAAAAAGAACAGAAAATAAGAAGCAAGACCTGTTAGGCTTGTTTGGCATTAATTCAGAGGAAATTGTTACAAATCTAAAAGCAGAAACCCTAGGTACCCTAGGCGCCAGCAAAAACCACTGCAGTGACTGATTACCCAGCTATTTTATCCAACATCCCCATGGATGTTTTACAGAGTGTGTCTGGGTATGACATGATATAAAGAACCAAGAGACATCAGCTCTGGTGGGAATGGATATTTTCACAGAAAGACTGAAAAAAATTACAAATTTAAGAAAAGGAAAAGAATAAAGGGAAAGGGAAAAGGAAATGGGAAAGGAAAACAGGAGGGTGAAAAGAGAAAAGGGTATGAAAAAGCAAAAAGGGA
>NW_010294830.1:10017-21151 GCF_000700745.2 Antrostomus carolinensis
AGGTGAAGCAGTGATGGTGGTGAGCACTTCCCAGACAGTCATCTTCTCCAGTGCAGCTGGTGATCCTCACAAATATTTTTCTTACAATAACTATATCGTTTCATTCTGATGTGCTCCATCTCTTTTTTAGTCACCCTTCCTCATGACACTAATCATACTGCTCAGAGCATGTTTTCATCCCATGTGTTGCCCATTGTGGCTGCCTTCTCAGTTTTTTGCAAATTACTGGGCAATGCTTGTTGGCTACTTAAAACACTGCTATCTCCTATTGGCAGCTACTAGGCACTACATGTTCCCTAACCATGTTACACACCAAAAGTCACAAAATAAAGGGTGAAGAGGGAGACAAAGCCAAAAAGTGTGGTTCACATAGTGATTGCAATTGCTTCTCATGAGACATCCAATGCAACAGCCATGGCTGTGGTCCAGAACTGGGAGAGCAAAGCTGGGAAGATGACAGCACTTTGGACAGAGGGGTACAAAACTCTGCCTCAGCATCCTTGGGGTTTGAAGGTGCACAGCTGTACAGGAAAGTGTCTGGCAGATCACAGTGTTGTGAGGGAAAAGCAGCAAAGGTGCAAATGGAAAGCACTTGGCATTGCACAAATTGCAGACTCCTCTGATGGGGCTGCAGCAAGGAAATAACCCCCCTCTGACCCTCCAGGGAAGTAGCTGATTTCTGCAGTCAGGGAGAGACCTGGGCTGCTTTCCACAACACCGATGCCTGAGCACTGAGATAGGACTTCACAGTAAACTCCCCTCTCTCTGTCTCTCACCTTTCCCACCTGCCTTGGCTTTTGAAAAACCATTCCTTCTCCTACATTTTCCCTAAGAGCCACTTACATTTTGCTCCCTACCTCATGGAAGATCTTTTCATGTTAATATGTGCTCAAAACTTTGTGATAAAGGAATTGTTTCTTTTGAAGATGTCCTTGCTTTCTTCTGTGTCTTGTGATGGGAGTAAAACCAGGGCTCACATTCTGCAGTCACTGTTGCTGTTTATGTCCTGACAGAGCTGTGAGAGCTACAGGATCTATGTGAAATCCAAAGTTTGGAAAGGAGGATTTTGGTAAAAATAAAAGAACCAGAGCTTAGCTGTATTCCCACTTATATCATGTGCTGGTAGCAGCATAGCTGCAATTCTGTGCACATATCCCAAGTTCACAGCTTCCAAGTAGGTCATCCAGAGGGTAGAAACCACTCACAAAGTCTCTGGCATATGATTACAAACTCTTTTAAGATGTGCAAGTGGGTAGATAGAGAAGAACATTGCCCTTTTAATACTTCAGGAAACATAAAGCAGATCATAGTATGAATGACAAGCAGTTGGCTTTGCACAGGTGTCATCTGGTATTCATAGATTCGTAGAGTTTAAGGCCAGAAAGAAGTCTTAAGTCATTTTTATTGACTCACTGCCTGTTAGAGGTTAATACATTTCACCCAGAGAAGTGAGCAATTTCTTCTTTCAGGCTACAATGAATGCCATTGAAATACCTTTGCCCACTATAGTTTCAGGTGCTCCTAAAGCTTTTCTTGCACCAAGTTTCTCAGAGATCCTTCTGTTTATAATTCCTACAGGAAACTAAAAGCAGCAGTGAAATATGTTTGACCTTTCCATCCTTCGGTCAGCTGGGCTTTTTTTCAGCTCTCACAAATGTTCCATCTTTTCTTGTTAGGACAATTTTTTTAATACAAATTTCTCCCATTGCACTAACACAGTGTTCATGAAATTTGTTATTGTTTTTAATTAGACCACAAAAATGTGTTACTGGTCCATGGGATTCTACATAATGTTTGAATCTCAGTGGCATCCCATTAGCCATCATCATTTTGGCTTGGCTTAATTGTGGTCACCTTCAGGGACAGAATATAAAAGTGATCATCAAATATTCTTCTGTCTCGAATCAAGCTGAGTAATGAGGGGCTCCTTTGCTGTCCATTTATTTTACAGTTACTGCTGACCCCAAATGGCTCTTTCATTGCTGCATAGTAATGCACAAAGTGCCTGGCTTTGGAAAGAGTCCAGTTTCCCTAAAATAATGATGGGCAGCAAAGAATTAGCATTCACTGTCTTTTTTCTAAGTCATCTTCTTTTCTTTCAACGACTCTGCTAATGACTGTCGTCCTCTTGTGTTCCTGTGCCATGTGAACCTGGATTTTTTTCTGTCTCACGGTGTTCTCACAATCATCACATTAAAAAGACTACTTACTGTTATTGTAAGGACATTTTTTTAGGATGCAACTTACTTTGTCTCCTAGGAGAACACAAATTTCTATATATATCTATATGCACCTTTGTTACAGAAGGCTTTTGATGTTAGTTACATAGACTAACAGAAGAAAATGAATAAAAGAAGCATGATTCAAGCTAGGGCACTATGATCTGGATGGGGGTAAAACTAAATGGGTAAAAACTGGTTGCATGATTGGACTTGAAGGATCGTGTTTAATGGGTCACATTCTTTTGAAACTCTAAAACACCCTCAATGAGAAAGACTCGGGCAAAGGGAAAGTTATAATGAGAGAGGTAGGAGTGTATGCATGTGTGTACAAGTGTGTGTGTGTCTATATATATATGTATGTATACAGTACGAGAAGAACGTAGATGGATTCATCAGCCCTACCATTGTACTTGTGAGCTACCTGCTGCACAAAGCTACAATGAAGCAACCACTGATTTCAATACCTGATGTGCTTACTGGGATTCAAATCTCTGCAGTATTTGATAGTACCTTAAAAAAAGGTACTTTCAAAAAAGTGCATGTTATCATAGGCAAAGACCTACTGCATATTTTAGACCGATTAAGGAGTGAATGCTCTATCATTTAGTGATCTGAGATGTCTCTGATGTGTGTTACCCACTCAAAAGTAAATGAATTTTATTGAAATTGCAAGACTAGCACTAAAAAATGAAACACTGCACAATCCTACGTCAGACTTCTTGTCCAGCTGCACTATTACATAGTTTTTAATTATCACATGCATTGTCAAATACTTTTTCGTTCTCTGCAGGACCTCTTTCATCATCAGCTTTTCCCTTATTCCGCGAATAACCCCCATTCTCTATTGCTGTAAAATTTAAAAACCTGCTCTGAAAACAAACATTATTGTTTTCCTTTTTGAGATTTTCCATGTGGCTTTTTATACCACCTCATTTCATCCAGTCATTTGAGAATATCCAGGCATGTAATTCTGTTGCAGAATTCCTTAGGATGGAAGGGAGCTATTCTCATTTTACAGAATGAGAATTGAGGAACAGAGATGGAACAAGGGACCTTCACCTGGTGAAACAAGGGACGCAAGTGGGAATTTCTGAACACCCACCTGGAAGCTGCTGCTGTGTCAGTGTGACCCTCCACTTCAGAGTAAACCACCATCGTTAGCTTCCCAGTTGCTGCTCCAACACCTGACTTGTTTTAGGCCTTTTCTTTATGATGAAAGCGAATCCCAGCCTTACTGGGGGATGTCCAGTCTAAGTGGCTGGCACTGCGTGGGAACACTAGGGTAGAGACAAGGGTAGGCTACTGCAGCACAGGGCAGTGGTGGGCTTCCTTCATCTTGAGCCCACCCTTCCTCTTGGCTGCCCCATTCCCTGGCACCTTCCCTACAAATGGTGGCCACCTCTCTTCTTTCTCCACACCCACCTGCCTCTCACTATTCCTCTAACAACAGCATCTTTCTGTGGGAGAAATGCTTATGGCTGCATATGATTCTCCACTCTAATTTTTCTTCCTCATTTTCCCTCCTGTCATGTAGTAGCATGCACTGACTTGAAGACCTATGCCCACGTACTTCAGTAGTGTGTTTTGTGTCTCATTGGGCACATTTCCAAGTGTTTTGTAGCAGTAATTGCAGCCACAAATTTAAGTGAGCTGAGGAGCTCTCAATCTGACAATTCAGGCCCTGATTAATATTTAATTAACATACTCTTTAAGCAATGAGTCATTGCAGAATGTTTCTTTTGCAGCCTTACCCTGCTTTTTGGCGTGTGATTCATGTAATATTTTGTGAACTCTGTCACTCCTTTTACCATCATGGACAATAAACTCACAATTACAATTCCCGTTACAAAATCAGCAACTCCTGACAGAGAAAATAATATTTTGACAATATTGAATATTTGAGGTTTTTAAAGCAGTGAGGAATCAGAAGACGGTATCAACTGTATTTTTGTTACCTCTACAAAGTTCTATCAGTGATCCATGAACCAAGACTTGAGAACCTCTTTCACTTTTATATTTATTATAGTGTTACAATCTTTTTCTTTGGGAAGACACTTAATATGCTTTTGAAAGTGGCAAAAATAATTACTCCTTTGAATAATAATTAATGAAAAACTGCTACAGGTGTTACAAAACCAGAGATTTCCTTTCCTTAGCCTGACTCTTCTTGCAGTGCTTCAAACACAGGCTTTTCAACTCCACTGACAATGATTTCCACACGGTTGTTATGTATCACAGAGCAGATTTTCAAGTACTTTTTCGAGGCTACACATTCAAGTGAGACCAACAGCTGTCACCATGATGCTTAAGAACCCAACTAAAGGACTGAGGCTTCAAAAAAAGTTTAATCAGTTTAATTTTCTCTGCTCATTTTAGAAGAGAAAGCAGAATAATGCTGCCAGCCATTCTGTAAGGATGCAATGAAATCAACATTGAGTAGGGAGATACGTGTTTGAGGAGCAGCTTCACGCCCATGCTGTGCTAAATGTTTATGCAGAGTGAATGGAAATATAAAGTATTGGTGTTTGATGGGCTTAAAGCTATTGAGTTAACATCTAAATTAAGTTATGTTGGTTTTCCCCTTCTCCACTTCTTTTCTTTTGCTTTAAGATCTTAGCAGGTTGCCTTCTGCTCATTTATTGACACTGCTGTTTTCAACAGATCTGAATCCCTACATGAGACAAGAAGAAATAAAAGTAGACTAGTATGGTAGAGTAAACAGTTTGATAGGACAAGTTATCATAAGCTTACCTATAGGGAAATAAAACAGATAATAGCTGGGTTAAAGCCTCCCAGAAGGGCAGCTGCTCACTTTTAAGTAGGAACTCAGAAGATTATTGCAGACATCAAATGTGACATTTTTAATAGGGTTTGTATCATTGAAACACAGCTGTGCTCAACAAGCAGAGTGGCCAAGCTTGGTTCTTTCATTAATTCTGTTTCTGTGCGTTATTTGCATTAACACACTTCAGAGCAGACGAGTGAGTCAGATCAAAGGTCTGTTGAGCTCAGTAGCCTTCCTCAGAAAATTTCCAGAAGAACATCCGCAGGGAGCAGAGAAAGTGCAACACAATCGTATGCCAAAATATTCTTCTGGCCTTCAACACTTTGCATCTTGGGGACTTCCTGAGCCAGAGGTGGTATCTATGTTTTCAGTCATCCTCTAAGATTTATTTTCTATAAATTTATCCCTCCAGTCCATGTAAACTTTTCAGTTTCCATAATATTCTGTACAAAGGAATTCTACAGTGAAAATACTTTTTTTTTTTAACCAGCATCTGATACCTACATTTGATATTTCTTAGCTTTTGTACTGAGAGAAGCAGATAACTGAATCCTGTTCACCATCTCCATTTTACTTGTCATTTTGCTGATAGTGCTACCAACCAGCTTTTTTCCCAGGGTGAAGAGTAAGATGACGCAGATCCAGTAGGTAGATAGGGATAATTTTCTTTTCTGACGATCAGTAACTTTGTCAAAACCAAACATTTCAGTTAAACAATCTGTGAGGTCATGTCGAATAAACAGTTGACTGCAAAACAGGAGGATAAATTGTGAAAATGTCAAAACATTTCATTTTGACATTTTCAGAATGAAGTATTCTGTATTGCTGAAATGTTTGTTTTGACATTATCTATCTGAAACTTACAAAGTTCTGAATTCTTAAATGGCATCTAAAAAAGACCTGTTTTCTAAAAAAGAAAGTGGAGTGCAAGGCCTACACAAAGAACAAATAATCAAAAAGACAATCAAATTAAACACTTCATTGTGGACTGAATAAGAGATTTCCACTTAAATCAAAACTATTAGTCTCAGTTTACTTTGTAGAAACATTTGAATAGAAATGTTGTTTTATTTAGATTCACACCAAATTATGACTGTGATTTTTCAGTATGGTTGTGGAACAGAGACATCTGTCATGTTCCCATCTCTATTTACGGGGCTCTGAGTGGCTTCCCCCTTTTCTCAATATTTTTGGTCCTTATTTTCAATTGCCATTCTTTTATTTGTGCAATGGAAAGCAAGTATGTGTACTACTAATGCAGGAAGATTTGGAAAGACTTTGGTTTGTTTAACCTTCCAAACAAAAGGTTAACAGGAAATATAGCTGTTCCATATCAATGAATCAAGACAGACATGCTAGGGAAAGGAGAAAATATTCTGAGTGAAGATGATTTAAACTGAAAGGCAAAATTGACAAAAAAATCACAAACCACCTCAAGTGAAAGAATTTAGTTAGGAAATTATATATTTTTTAACTATCTGAGAAGCAAATTTATGGAGACTAAAGGGAATAGAAAAGAGTATGTTTGCGATGGAACCTGATCAATTTATGAAAGACTTATATGATATAGTAGCCTGGGATAAAAGGCAGAACTTTGTGACTGTTTTGTGCCTTATACACACTTTACATAAGTATAAGGGTTCAATTCTCTCAGTGCTGAACATTTCCTACAAATCCAGCATGAAATGTGTCAAAGGATCAGAGCACTACTGCCACACATCATATCAATACTGTCATGGGTTAATATTTTGCTGAAAGGTATCTGTATGCTGAATCAAGGACTGAATCCTTGATGATTGAATCCTGGGTACACATGAACCAGAAAAGCTGTTATTTAGACTCATTCCTAAAAAAGTTGAGCTTTGCAATATAAATTGTCTACACAAACTACCTCTCAGTGGGTAACATCCTAAACTTCTGGAATTGTAGTTTGGTCTGTAGATGTTGTTTTAAATTGGCTTAGGGAAAAAAAAAAACAAACTATAAGCTGGGTTTGCCTCCCAGGAAAAATCTGCTGTCAGAGATGGACTTCTTTAAAACAAAAACTTTACTGTGAGGGTGCCAGAGCACTGGAACAGGCTGCCCAGAAAGGCTGTGGAGTCTCCTTCTCTGGAGATGTTCAAAACCCACCTAGATGCCTTCCTGTGCAACTTGCTGTAGGTGAACCTGCTTTGTCAGGGGGGTTGGACTAGATGATCTCCTGAGGTCCCTTCCAACCCCCACCATTCTGTGACTCTGTGTGATTCTGTGAATGGCCCACAGAATTATCGTTGTGAGAGATAACATTTTATGTTTTAAGGTGCATGGATGGTCACTGTTGGTGATGGTGTGATTTGTGCTGGAGTGTTGGCCACCTTTTTGCCTGACGTCAAAGGGAAATGCGGTCGCTCCTGCCACAGAAGCAGTTAAATTTAGTATTCTGGGTTTAGTATATTTTCTAATTCACATTTGTGGGGTGAATGTAACTCTAAATGTTGCAGCACATAGAAGCCAGCCAGGTAAGTCTCCATGTGCTTTGACTTGTACAAAGAGAGAAGTTGCTCTCTGCACCAAAAAGATGAGGTACAAGAAACCTGTGCCCAGACCAAAGGGCACAGGAAGCAAAGGGGAGAACATCATACTGCTAGTCCGAGTGCTTCTGCATACTCTGCTGCAAAGCAGCTCAGCTTCAACAGCAGTGATGGTGAAGGCATCACTGGAACCAGCCTAGAGTTGGTGAGAAATGTGGACTTAATTCCTGGCAGATTGAAACCTGCCCGTTACCACAGGCTGGTCTGCCCACCCCTTGTCTGTGGCTGACCCTGATCCCCGTCCATGTCCCTGCTCTGCTCTTCTAGCTGGGTACTGTGGGACATCACCGTGTTGGGAAGGGCAGTGCCTTCTCCATCGCTGTCACCCTTGGTCCCTGGCTTGCCTGCCCTCACCCCACCACTGGGAATCTGGAGGAACACCTCAATTTTTAAGTGGTTTTAGATATAAGTACATGTATAAGAAATGACCCTGCTGACTGGAACACTTTGATGAGGATGAGTGATGCTCATTACTCACAAAGAACAGACTTGCACGACTACTCACCGGTTTCCCTAAGGCACAGTCCTTAGCACAGCATTTTGGAGGAGCTGGCTTTGCCATCAGTGACTAAAGGCGGCTCTGGCTATGCTCTACTGCAGGTTGTCCATCCCCCAGGCCTCTGGTCGCCACCTGAGATGTTAATACACCAGTACCCCCGGGTTTATGAGATGGGGTCCTTCCAGTTTGTGCTGGTTCCCACTTGATGGCAGCAGAGCCCACAGCAACGGGCGCGGGCAGGTCTGAGAGCCGTTTTCTGTTCATTATTGATGGGGGAATGGAAGGGAACTCGGCGAAAAGCTGACTTTTAAGAAGAATATTCAGTATATTTTGGACTGTGAATGTAATGGCTATGTGACTGGCCCTGACAAGCATTGGAGTCCTCCTGCCTGTTTCCCAAACTGAAAGGCACAACGTCTTTTGCAAGAGGTGAAATCTCCATGAGAGAATTGAGGTATGAGACCAGCTTTAACTCAAGTCCATGTTCTTAAAAAAAACCTTCAGTGGCTTGGGGAAATGTTTCTGAGTCCAGGTTTGTTTTGCCTGTTTTCAGTACAAACGGTTTGTTCTGAATTTCTGTGTGCCGTGCAAAGAGAAAGCAGCCAGAGGTTTATAATTTCTAAGATTGAGCCCCTTTTTGGTGTTGGCTTTACAGTCGTTTTCAGGCAAGTGTCCAAAGGAGAACCTACAAGAGAAGTTTCAGAGAATAAACAGAGAAGCACAGAAAGGACAAATAGTTACAGAATGAATATTTTCTGCAAGATTATCAGCTGCTCTGTGGGCAAGTCAGTGTTTTAATTAGGTCTATAGTTGCAGGTGTTTCCTAAGAGCCTGATCAATTTTCTGGGGAAAGCATTATTTGATGTAATAGAGGAAGAGCTTGAAGTTTCATCAGCTCTGTCTCCAGTTCAGGATCCACATGTAACCTGGCAGCTGCACCATTTACTGCGGTGCTGGTTGAACTCTTCTGGCATATTGCAAGGTCTGGAATGGAGGTTACTCTTCTTCTTCTTGTCTTTGTTCCAAGGTTATGTTAACAGAAATAGTATATATATATATTTCAAGTCACATCAGACACCAGTATAAAAATGAGACTTAAATATTATTCTTATCTTCTTGGAACTGTTTGCCATTGCTCTTGAATTGCTCTCAATTTTCCTGCCAGGATAAATAAGAGCTTTTAAAAAGGCTGACTTATTCCCCATTGTAAAGAAATGCACTCTGTAAACTGAAGGAAACAGCCAGAATATCAGCTGCATTGGACATCTCTGTTTCATGAATTCCAGTGGAATCACAGGTGGCATGTTCAGCCGGGTGCTTGGAACACAGGGCAGAAAAGTTCTGATGGAGAAAATGAGAAGTTCCCAGAAAGCCTTTCTACCTCTTTAAAAAAAGTCAATTTTTGAAAATGTTTGGTCTTGGTGAAGCTAGATAGAATATGCCACTTCACTATCTTGAGTCCCTTCAAAAGCACATAAAAGCTAGGAAAAAAAAAAAAGCCTTAATAAAAAGGATTTTCTTACAAAAGTTGAAGAGGTAAACAGACTGGGATATAATCCCTTGTCCAGTTTTACCTCTACTTATTGCAGGTCTTTGGACTGGAAAGCTGATGTTTATAACCTGTGGTTGTGGAAAAGCTGTTCACTTACTAGAGTCATAAAAAAAATCTACATCGGCCGAAAAAAAAAATTATTAGGCCATTTTTTGCACATGTAGTTATGTTTACAGCCCTCCTTTGTAGGCAACTTTGATCAGGATTTAGTTCTTAAAGTCTAAACTTTCTTGGTGACAATTTCTGTGAAACTTCTTATGAGGCAACATTCAATATTAGTATTAGAATATAGTGTTCATCAGGCAGCTGTGCTGGTGGTCCAGCACTGAGTTTTCTGACAAACACCCAACACTGTTGCCAGTGCGACGAGATTAGATCTAGAAGGAAAGTTGGTGGCATGTTCAAAAGTGTAACAACTGGAAAAGGCATTTTTTTCTCCTTTGCTCTATTGTCCAAATTAGTTTGTTATTCATAAATAATTATTTAATGTTGCTGGCTGTATTAAAGTGTTACTCTCAACTGAACAGTTATTGCTTCTTGGTGAATATGAATCTATTGTAGTATGTTTAATTATACATTGAGGCATTTAGATCTTTCAGAGGCATAATTTTATTATTATTCAAATCAAAAGAATGATATAATAAAACTTTCCTTTGTCACTTAGTATAGTCTGCTTTAAACATAATTATTTGTCCTTATATAACATTGTAATATTTAATTTAATTAGATCCTTCCATATATTCACTTAGGTACCTATTTGATCTTTGATGTTATTTATAGGATAGCAGCCAGTGGTGTTGACAGACTTCAATCACTCTTGCTCACAAAGATCTGAAATTGTGGCAAAGGCATTTAGGTTAGGTGCTACTTTTCTAATAGATGAAGAAAGCTAATACTAAAAACCAAACAACCGAACAGCTTTTTCCACATAAAATACTCAGGTCTTTTGGACCTTGTATTGTATGATTTGTTATGGTTTTTGGTATTTGTGAAAATATAACAAGAGATTTGGAGAGGGTTTTTTAAATTCAGCAGAGAAATAGAGAATTTCAGGAGGCGTGAAAGGCTTTTCTGGATCAGTAGGTCCAGGTTCTCATGGCACAGAAAGCCATCAGACATCATCCTTGTTGTTACTAACAAAACCTAAAACTAGTTTTCCTTCCCTTATTAATCCTCTTTGAAGCTTTTTCCAACCACAGTCAGAATTTGAAAACATTCCTCCAGTCTGAAGACTAAAACTTATTCATAACCAGTTACAGCTACATGTTATTTCTTTATATTAATATTTTTCTTCTCAACTGTTTACCTTCTAAGCCAACTATGTCTCAGCTCTTGTTTTGTAAGACTAACCAAGCCCAGCTCTGAGCTTTCCTTCCAGAACAGGTTTTATCTTCCTCTGACAAAATAACCATCACTCAAAGCATCTGTTTCAACTAAATTTATCCTTCCTGGCTGGGGTACATGGAGCTGTACACAGAGTTTTAAACCAGAGCTCACTCTGATTTC
>NW_010294832.1:0-24233 GCF_000700745.2 Antrostomus carolinensis
TCAAAGTGAATACAACAGGAGCATCTGTGGGACCTGAGAGTGAGTGCAGCAGTGAGCTGGGACAGAGCCAGTTCTGAAACACAGGAGAAATAAAAAAATAAAAATAATGGCTGTAAATCAGAACTTAGTTTTAGAAAACTCCAAATAATTCCTACTAAAGCAAGAGACCTTTTTTGAAAGGTATTTTTGAATTATTTTTGAAAAGTATTTTCAATTCCCACTTCCATTTGGACAAGCAGCTTACAGTCTGGTCTTCAAGATCTGATGTTTGGAAGCCTGCAGATGCAAATAGGGCTCCCATTATATGTCCTGTCTTATTTAAACTCTAAACTTCTCAGGGTTGGAATTACGACTTGTCATATGTTTTTATACCACCTGGCAAAAGCTTTTTAATTTTGATGGAAATCTCCAGGCATTACTGTAATGAAAATAACTGTAATTATCTCCAATGGGACAAAATCCAAGTGTGCAATTGAAATGCTAAAATAAATATAGTGGCAGACAGGTACCTACAGTGCAGTGGAAGCCCCTTGTATCACAGATGCTTGTTAAAACATTAAACTTTCAATCAGCATTTTTCTGAATTGCCCAAATAAATATTTCTGCAACTAAGAGTTATTACATCCTTGTATCAGGTTTTATGTAATCTCTAAATTGAACTAGCCACAATCTGTGTACACCCAGAAGTACTTTCTTCTTTCTTCTTTTCTATACCCCTTTTTATACCCTACTTTACAAACTCCCACCCACTTCCCAAAAGCTGATTCTCTAAAGGTAGATACCAGGAACAGAAAAGATCAGTGAAAAGCAAAAAGTTGTGAGGTAAAATCAAAAATCAAGGCAGTAAGTGCCTGGAATCAGAAGTTCAGCCTTTAGTTTGGGCTCTTTTCACCACCCAGGCCCCAGAGCTACTGACAACAATCCTATTTGTTGATAAAACATTATTCAAAATGTTAAAAGTTCCATAGTTAGTTAAAGTTGAGCTGGAAGCTGACACAATGAACTACAAGCCATGTATGGGTTCCATACCAGTGCCTTCCAGAGGTACCAGAATACTAGGAATAAAGTAGAAGGAAAGGGAACAGGAGTCCTCTCCTTGTGTCATTGGGTGGACACATGAGAGAAAATTCTTTTTCAGGAACATGAAGGAAAAAAAAAACCCACAACAATTTAGATGATTGGGCAAAGTAAAATAAAAGAACATTTTTAGCAGATCTGCCCTTTTGTACAAGAGTTGGTTGTGCTTCTAGAGGAAATGATGCCAAGCAGGTCACCAGGATCGACCTGGTGCTCACAGACAGATTCTGAGCCATATCAAGAAATTTCCAAGGAATTTCTTGCTCGTGTTTACACTACTTAAGTTGGTGTCACATCTCTTTACTTTGTGTCCACCGTCTTTGACCACTCTTGTTGATTGCTATCTTCATCTTCCCATCCTTTCTCCTGATCCTTTGAGGAGCAATAAGTTTTATTAAAGGTGTTCTTTCAATAAGGTACACAGAATCACACAGAATCACAGAATGTCAGGGATTGGAAGGGACCTCAAAAGATCATCTAGTCCAACCCCCTGCTGGAGCAGGAACCTAAATGAGATCACACAGGAAGGCGTCAAGGCGGGTCTTGAATGTCTCCAGAGAAGGAGACTCTAATATTTGCTCAATTAGACACAACCTGTTACTAAAATCACATTTGTTTCTTTTCACCATGCTTTTTTTTTCCATTCCCATTCTTCCTCAAGGTTCTGGTTTTGTGTTGGAAAAACTAGTGACTACCGTAATTTTTAACATGCCGTGCTTTCTCAAGGAGTGCAAGTTACTTATCATGGTCAATGTAACACCCAGGTTCTGTTATCAGGCATTAGAAATTACTTAAATGGTTATAATTATACAATAGAAGTATTTTTTGAACCACAGTATATTGCAGTTTTCCCTGGGGGACCTTGGGAGGATGGTTGGAAGACTTTAAAAGATATTTAAGCATTAATATCTCTAGCTAAATGGCATGAGAGGTGGTAAAAACTTAGAAGAAAGGGTTTTGGGTTGGGGGCTTTGGAAAGCTTGCTGATCTGAGTCCACTAATAAGTGGGATAAATAATTAATAAATGTACTAATTGTGGAAGTTTGTGAGTAGCTGGTAACAACAGGGGCTCACTAGAATGAGGACAGCCAAGAGACGCTGGCCTGGAGAGCTGTGAGGATGTAACGTTCAGAATCAGGATGTAATTGTGTATTTTCACAGTGACTTAGATACCAGATCTTAATTGTATTGTAGTTCTGCCTGAGTAATGTAGACAATAGACTGCAATATTCCTTTTAATAGAGACTGTGTTTAATTGTATTAAACACAATTATATTGTAGTTCTGCCTGAGCAATGCAAACAATGGAATTCATTATTACATTTAACAGAAAATGTATTTAATTTTCTAGTAAGTAATCTCATTGAAATTGAAATGGTCTACTAAAATATTTTCCAAAAACAAATTACCTTTAGCTGTAATATTTTTGCAAAATAGAGCTGTCCATATTCAATTAAGTTAATTTCCTTTTAAGCCAAACTGCGGGGAAAAAGTGATTTGCTTTTAATTTTATGTGGAATTGTTTCACATTCGATCTAAACATTACTCGTGTTTTATGCCCTTGTTATGAGCTTTGTGTATAATAAGAAAAACAGAAGCATCCATGTACATATGTAGATATATTCATACAAAGGCTTTATCATCCAATTCAGTGAGTAGAACAAAGAGACCTCTATGAGTTTCCTTCCCAGGGTGAGAAGGCAACAGAAAAGACCAAAGTGCACCCCAGGTGTCATATGGAGTCTGAACATGGCCAGATCTGGAAGTGTGCATGCTCCAAAAATTTGATGGGTTTCCCAAATCCTGTAGATTAGATAATAGCTGCTATAGAGCTGTACATATTTAAAACACATCACAAAACATATAGGTTCATATATTGATTTAAATAGAGGTCATTTACAAGCAACAACTGTTCATGTGCACAGAGGCAACTATGCTCACTGTCCTCTAGGTCTGGGCCCAGTGTCCACAGGAATTAAGATGCTAATTCCTGACTAGAACAGAACACATCTCAACCTGTGTTCTTACAGCTGCTGCTGGGCTACACAGTCACCCTGCAAGGTGGACAGCCCAGTGCTCAAGTGACTCAGGTAAAGAATAGCTTGAAGGTAACATGGCCATCACTGGTGTTCTGCTTCTGATCTCACCAGGAGCTCTACTACCTCCTTTTTTGTTGGTTTGGGTTTTTTTCCTCTCTCTCTCTCTCTCTATGCATCCAACTTCTCTTCCCACAATTTAATATTCTTCTTAGAAAGAAGGAAAAGAGGTATTTTCGTTTAAAAAGGTAACAACAAAAGCTGAAATTAAAAAAAAAACCCCACAAATTCCAATAAAAATGTCAGTAAAAAATGCATTTTCTTTCAGTAGCTCTCACAGAGGCACTTTGAGAATGAATTCAGAACAGCATGTTCATTATGCTTGGATCAAAGAAACTGGAGAAGGGAAGGCAATGGTTTTATAATTATTTTATTTATAGTTTGGTAGGATCAAAGACTTTCTGATGTGGATCAGGACCTCATTGTGCTGGACATTGTAAGCACAGAATAAAAAGATGAACTGCGCCTCGTGGAATTTATTATCACTGTCAAATTTTGGCAATAGCAAAATGCATCTAGCTTCCAAAAGCAGCTTTTGCTAACTTACATGCTACATCCTTATTTTCTTAGGAGCTAGGGATAACTATCCATTGTGAATCATTACAGCTACTTTTCTTTTTCCTATTGTCAAAGTAAGCCTCCCGAGTTGGCCAGTTTTTTATGGGCAGCAAAGGTTAGTAGTGAGATCTGTTGGGGGCCAGAAAATTGGGGTATTCCTACCTGTAATTCACACCTTGCTTCTGCTTGCCTTGCAATTATCAGAACTTCATCTGCTGTCAGATTTATTGTTGGGGAAACTGATTCAAACTTGATCTTAATAAAAACCTATTCTAATTATATATATATATATAAATAAATCCTAAAAAGCTCAGCTTGCTTCTTCCTGCCAGGCAAATTCCAACAAACAACCCATGAAGCAGAAAATTACTTTGGTTGGCATCACATGTTCATAATCTATCTTTTTATATCTCTTTTAAATCTTTGAAAAGAAATGGACATGTGTAGCCATCCTTGACTTCAAGACCTAAGGAAATTTCTTTTCCTCATGAGATATAATCAGGCTGAGATTTTTGGCTTCTCTGAAATCAGAAGAAATTTTGTGAGTGACTCTGGAACAAATGGATGAAGACAGCAGGGTCGGTAGCATTCCTCCTCCATTGATCCGCTCTGGAAATCCAATGGCAAAGGGAGAGAAAGAATTTCCCCAGTAGGTAGGAAATGACCCAGAGAAGAAAACTGGCACGTGAAATTTAAGTAGCCACTGCAGTCTTGGTAACAGGGCCATCAGAGGACACAGTACAGTTAGGAACACTGGCACACTTAGAAAGTCCAGGGATACCAGCCAACATGTGTCTCACTTTATGGTAAATGAGTGACATCTACTCAACAGCATCGTGGAAGCAAAGCCTGAGGCAAGAACTCAAATTCTGCAGTGGCCTTCACTCTTGCTCTTCTCACATACACCCACCAGCCTGGTGGCACTTTGCAATGGAGAACCATGGATGTACAATTCTTGTCCAAAATGTACAGAAGTGATTACCTCTCACGATAGAGAGGCTGTTGGGGCTCCATTCTCCATGTAACCCTGAAGCCTGGGCTGTGACATTGAAGATTCCATTAGTGTGACCCTGAGGACCTGGATCTTCTCTGCTTGCCCAGGAAGGTTTGAAATGGTGACTTTCACTCTGTTCCTAACCTTATCTCAGCAGAAGGAAGATGTGTATCCAGTCTACCCTTCCCCAGTCCTCACTCCCCACTGTACACTGGTCTGTACCTCCAGCTCCTTCATTCCTTCCAGCTGCCTGACTATGAATGTCTCAAAAAGGTGATAAACACTGCAGTTCAATCCAAGACTCTTTGAGGGGAAGATGCAGAGCAGAAGACAGCTGCCAGCAGTTCCAGGTTATGGGAGATAGAAAACCAAACATCAGAGACTTGCCCACAGTACCTGAACAGCTAACAACAGCATGGAAAGAGTCCTGAAGTCAGTGGTAGGTTGGAGAAAGTCCAGATCTCAGTCTTGCACTTGTGGTGAGGCACTGAACCCAATGACAGGCGCAGCTCCTGCCCCCCAGCACCACAGCTTCCTACTTGGCAGAAGAACCAACTGTTTTTTAAGTGAAAACTCAACCATTCCCCAAAGCTTTGCAGCAAGGCAGAGGTTCTGAAGCATAGATTTGCTCCACAAAACCCGAGAAACACATTTGGGGATGATGTGGCTCCAGGATAGTTGCAGAGCTACATAACCCTCATCACATCCAAAAGTACAGAAGAAAAGAGAGCAGAAGAACACGTAATACCGTGGGAGTAGGAAGGAGTCCAGGAGAGACACCTGATTCCTGAGTGGCCCATGATATTTCAGTTTCTCTCTTGCTTTGGCAGCACTGTTGCAGGTAACAGACTGTTTAGGATTTCTCTCTACAAACTGCAGACAGTCTGCAGTAAAGGTTTCACACCAATCTCTTGTCACAGAAATGGTTTGCCCTGTTGTCCTTGGCTGGAAGTTTCCCCTCTTTATACACTTTCTGCTAGTGCAGCATTTTAGTGCTGCAATTGTATTAAGAGAGTTTGCAAAGTGCTTCAGGACCATTCAGCTTGAGAAGAGCTATATTAATGTAAAATATTCTTCAATGAGTAAGTTAAACAGTAAACTATTGATTCAGTGCTTCACAAGGTCTTACAAGAATTAATTCAGAGAGGCTTGGATGTAAGCCTTTGTTGCGTGGACTGAAAACTGGCTGAAGGCTTGTAAACAAATTGCAAAGATTAATAGCACTGCAACTTGCTAGGAGCCTTCTCAAACACTTCTTCCACTTGCCTTGAAATGTTGAGGACTTACTCTTACGCCACTCTGGAAGTCAGGAGTTACTGTGGGAGGTCACCCAATTTTGCAGATGAGAAACAGAGAAACCTGGAGAATCTTTTCAATGCATCAGTCAGGGTTTTGGTAAGAATTCACATCCCTGGTGTCAAGACCATCCTTTCAGACAAAACTTCCCCACATATCTTTGAAGGTACTCAGCTTAAATCGGCTTCTATTGGTTCTGTATTTGCTTTGAATTAACAGATTTCTCAAGCTTTAATGAAAGTTGAACTCAAAAGTAGTGGTAGCTTCTCTCTATAACATTTCCATCCCTTTCTCTGCTCGTTTTAGTCACTCAGTATTTAATGTTATGACGTAAAGTGCACCTCATAAAGCTTATTTTCCATAATAACATTTTAAACCACTTAGAGGAATAGCAGCTGTTGACAGTATCTTCTCTCTGACACTGACCAGAAGAAGGTGCTTATGGAAAGAATGTGCAACAAGGCAAGTGTCCACCTTCCCAGCCCATGCTGTATAGACCAAGGATTAGCTCGGTGATTAAATCCACATTTTAGATTAATAGCTCCTGGTGTGCCTACCCTCTAGCAGTTTTTCCAGCCACTTTTTAACCCTTATAATGATTTTGGTCCTTTTGTTCTATGACAGTTCAAGGGTTCAGTTGCACACTGAGTCAACAATTGCTTTCTTTTATTTCAAGCTTGATAGGCTATTTCACTTAAAAATTTCTGTTCTTTGTGTTATAAAAATCAGTGTCTATTCATCTTCTTCAAGTTATTTGTGATCTTATATTTTTCACATACTCTCCTAGTCTCTCTTTTTATTATACTATGTTCTTTTAAGACCAACAGATTTTTTAGACAAGACCATCAGCAAAAACTTTATGAAAATCAAAACACACTATATCAAGAAAATGCCACATGCCCAAAGATCCCAGCTGGATTTGTGAAGCTTAGATTATGGGGTTTTGAAAGAAAAGCTTTACTGGCTCTTCTAGAGAATGTCACATTTATCCACATCTATTATTTTTATTCTTTATCACAGCTTCAGTCAATTTGCTTGATAAGAAAATCAGACTTCTTTGTTTGTAAATTTTCCAGCCTGCTTATTCCTCACCCACACGCACCCCACGGGGTCCTTTTCAAACGGGAGCTTGACTGGCCACCTGCGCTCTCTCTGGTAGACACACTCATTTATTCCATAGTTCACACGGAGAGGTGAGTAGTTCAGCAGCAACTTTGAGAATCCTTGTGTTAATACCATCTGTTTCTTACAGCGTTTGTTATAATACATTTCATTGATCTCTTCTAAAACCTCTTCTGCTGACACTTCACTTTTGAGATGGTTCTTCAGACTCGTCCCCTGTAAGTAAAGGTTTGAGGGCATCGACCTCTCGAAGCTCCCGTGTGGTTATCACTGCTGTAAGCAGTTCTTTCAGCCTTTCTGCTGCAGCCACAGCATCCTCCAGTGCTTCTTCCATAGCTCAGCCGTCTGGCAGCCCACCAGACTTGGGAAGGATATTTGCTTCTCATGTGTTTTAGAGATATTTTATTAACAATTTCCATGCCTTTAGCAGCTTGCTTCTCAGAATCAGTTTTGACATAGTTTGTTATGTTTGTACACTTCACATAATGGGATTTTTATGAATTTCCTGGTTTGCCCCTTTGAATACAACTTCTGGTTTTTGAAGGATGCCATTTTACTTATAATTGCCTCTTTGTTTTTTAACCACGCTTCCTTTTGGTCATTTAGGCTATTTTTTGGTAAGGGTAAACATTTGTTTTGAGGCTGCAATATGGTGTCTTTAAATACTCTTGAAAGCATTTTACCCTTTTGATTAGTCCCCTTCATCCTTTGAAATAGTTTCCTGGTTACCACATAGTTCCCATTTTAAAGTTAAATTTTAATGTAGTGATTTTTTTCACTTCTATAAAGTTGCTGAATTTGAATACACCTGGTTACTGTTCTTCCTTTGGAAAATAGTTGCTTCAAGGAACACTAGTCAGTGATTTCTAAGAATGTAGTTTTTATGTAGTGCCTTACCCTGACACTCAGCTAACATTCATTACAGCTGCATTTTCACCCCTTGCAGGACCTCTCATCACTCACAGTATTGTGCAGTCATCATTCCCCTCCTGATCATGTAGTCATCACATACTTCCCTCCTTAAAACATGAAATTTTAATGTGAAGAATTGCTGTGATGCAAACTTAGAGATTTTGGGTTTTAAAGTTAATTTATATTAAAGCCATACCCCAATCATACAGACTTTTTGTCTCTGTGCTTTCCTCCGAATAAAGCACCAGGTTCTAATTCTCCTCAGCTTTTTAGTCTGCCACTAATTATTACCCTTCCACCAGGTACCTGAAATGGATGTTACACCAACTGTCTCGTTCATAACCCCACGGTTACTTCTCCCAGTGCTGCTGTTATCCACATGAACATTCACCAACAGCTCCACAACAGTATTCTCTAGGAAATTGTCCAGATGGCTCATGAAATTTGCCACTTCTGCACCTGGCAGAGAAGTCATCACGCCTAATGTTCTTATGTGAGGTTTTTTATAAACCATGTAGCTTTTAAAATAAATAAATTAGGAAATAAAGCCTTTTTTTTTTATTTCCTAGATCCTTGTTACAGAGAATGTTTGTTTATATGTTGTTTTCTAAGAGACATGGGACAGAGAGTACAGACTCAAGAACCCTTGCATGAACATTTGCAAAGCTACTTAATTATCTTCATACTTTTCCTTAAAACTATTGTTTGTCAATATATTTATAACTGTTGATAATTAATGTGTGATCACTTCATACCAAGCTCGTGTGCCAGTGGTCTCTTTGCATTTAACTCCATTTATGGGTGTCTGTTGTCTTGTCTTTGATGTGATAGTCACATTGCAGGTCTTTGGGACAGAGTAGAAAAGCTTTCTTTTTATTCTGTACTTTCTGAGTTACTCTAAAGCATGGTAATAGTCCACAGTTACCAAATCTGCATGGGCTCCACATTCATCTTGCCTGTGCCAGATGGACAACCCCTCTTTATAACACAATCAGTCCATATCTGGTCAGATAGTTGTGTAGGCAGGGAGTTCCTATCACATTATTTTAGACACACACACACACACACACAAATTCCCTTTATAAGTAAGAATAAACTTATAGTTAGTGTGTGACAAATGCACGTATCATCCGTACACAGAAGGACTGAACTTGCACGATGCCATGCCAAATAGGGACAGCTTTAAAAGTTTAGTGCAACACAGTCAGAGAGACTGTAATCAATAAACAATTTACATTTTCATCTGGGATGCAGCCTTAGTAGAATAAATTCAAACACCTTCCAAATCTAAGATAGAACATTTACACAGCATTTTATATACATTCAATATCCTGATTATTCTTATGGGGTTTAGTGGTTTTGTGTACAATATCTGGGTTGATTTTATGGAGCTGTATTAATCATAGAATCACTGAATGGTTTGAGTTGGAAGGGACCTTCAAGCTCATCCAGTTCCAACCCCCCTGCCAGCAGCAGGGACACCTTCCACTAGACCAGGTTGCTCAAAGCCTCATCCAGCCTGGCCTTCAACACTTCCAGGGAGGAGCAGCCACAACTTCCCTGGGCAACCTGTTCCAGTGTCTCACCACCCTCACAGTGAAGAATTTCTTCCTAATGTCTAATCTAAACCTCCCCTCTTTCAGCTTAAACCCATTTCCCCTTGTTTTGTCATTAACTGCCCTTAATAATTTAAGAAGTGACGTAGAACTGACCTCAGGAAGAATCTCAGTTGTTGCACCGGCATTGACATATCTTCTGAGTGGGATCATCCCAACCAGAGGCAAATGCTGCCATAAACAGTGATTTTACAGAGTTTATGGCAGCATAAGAACCGTTCAGGCAGGCCTTTAGCATTGGTCAAACCTCTTCAACCAGCAGGAACAAATAAATACACCTGCTCTCATGCATTTGAAGACTGTAACAAGGAGTTATAGTTTAAGATTCTATAAACATTAATTTCTTCTGATTTCTTGCGTTTAGTTCTATACAGCCTTGGCTTGTGTGATCCTTACTTCATCATTCTCTGTTCCTGCAGTCCTTGCACGCACACAGCATCTGAGCAACCCCCTTGCTTCCTTTGTGCTGCTTTTTCTTTCACAGAAGATACAAATTCCCTTTTTTCCTTGAACCCCTTGCAGTAAGAAAGAGGAATTCCCAGAGCTGACTGCAGCCTTGCTCCACCTGATGGCATCCAGCACCCACACAGAGGATTAAGGAGAGTGGCTGATGGCTGTGTATCTTTATTGCTTTACAGAAACCTATTAATTCTATTGAAAAAGTGGTTGGAAACACAGTTTTAGAGAGAGATGGCTTATACTATGGCAGTAGGGAAATGTCTCCATGGTGACCCAGCATGTTCTGGAAGTCATTTCTTATAAGATGTCAGAAGAGGCTGCAGGATCAGGCTGTGCTGAAGCCCCTCTGTCCTCTTCTGCTAGTTTAGCTTTTGAAGTACGTGGAGTAAGTATGGAAGTACATGCAGGTGAAGGCACTCAAGGTACTTCTGGATCTTTATTGTACACTTGGAAGGTACAGCTGTAGAATTTACAAACAAAAACAGGCCAAGGAAAAATAATGGAGAGAATAATATTGCAAACATATAGAGTCTGGGTCATTCCCTCATTCATCTTTAGGTTGATGGAAGAAGGTCTGCAGTAAGTGAAGGATGGGCCTGCTGTAATGAAGCTGTCGGCAGTAACGAAAGTCGTTTGTGCATGGCCTACCACACTAAATTACTACTGACTGCCTAAGATGGAGCTCTCATCAATCCAAACACACTCGCTGGGCAGGGCAATGTGGACCCCGGGGTAAGATATCATTATTCTCTCAGGGATGCCTCTGCTGGTTCTTCATCATCTCGCATCCCTCCTCTACACGAGTTGTCATTGATCAAGTCCTGTTATTTCTTCAGGTACAGAGCCGTGGTACAGATAGTAACACCATTACTCTTCCTTGCAGTTCACATCCACCTCTGAATTATTTCTTGCCCTTCCAAATGAGTTATTGTCCAACATCTAAGCATCTAAGGTCTTTTTTTTTTTTCCACTTGTGCTCTGAATATCAGTACTGGAAAATAAAAAGCAATACTCCACTTATATCTGTTCTTCCTAGAGTTAAGCCATTCTCTGTATCTTCACTAAAACAGGTGACTGGACCACTTCTAATTAGCTTTCTTTAGTTGAGGTTCATGTACAAACTTTTTGTAGAGCGGGCCCTGAACAAGAAACAAATCCAAATGTTACCTGTCTGAAGGCAAGGGCAATCCTCCATCTCAAAAAGTAAGGCTGGTCATGTGTGTAGCAGCAGAAAATTAAATTTCAGCAGCATATCCCTTGGCTATAAATATCAGGAAAAATCAGTAACAGAGAGAAGCATTTGTTGAAAATTAATTCTCTGGAATTTATTTTTCTGTACAGGAGAGAAGGGCGGTATGTTGTTTATATAATCAGCACTCTCTAATTATATTCTTTCTGATGAACTCGTCATAGCTTGACATTTATTTTACATCACTTCCACTGTATCAGTCTCAAAATTAAACCAACACTGAAATGTTTACCCCTGAATCTCTCTCTCCTGGATTTACCTAGTCCCAGGGACTGTTTCTTCTGTAAACTGGTTGCACAGCATTGTGAGAGGATTTACATTTCTAGTGAAATTAACTGTTTGCAAAGTAAACTTCTGTTCAGTCCTGTTGGAACATCAGCTGTCATTTTAGCTCTGTGTATAAAGAATGGTCGCTTAGTATAACCTTTAATTTATGTATTCTGCAGCCTGCGCTCCCATCCTCAGGCTCTACAGAGACCCTCGATCCTGCCTATGAGCCACCCGAGCTTCTGGGTTCAAACAATAGCAAATGGATGCTGTGTCTGTGTGATTGCTGGTTATTATTTCTATATATTTTCCACAACTTTCTATGCCTTTGTTCAGAGCTACATTCAATGAATAACCCCCACTTGTCAAAACTTAGGCACTTCAGTCTAAGCTTTGTAGCAAAGTTGCATTTTCTGGTTCTGGTGAAGACCTGACGTGAACGTGACAAAAGCCATCCAGGACAGCTGCCCTTTAACAGGTATTAGAACTGATCAGAACAGCAGCAAGATAATTTTAGTTGCTCATCTTAAAACTGGTCATAAGTCATTGGCTTTCCCAAGCTATTGGGCAGAGCATGGAGTACCCAAGTCCATTCTAGAGAAAAATCTTATTTCTGGATCTGTCATATGCAAAATAAGTATTGTCTTCAGATATAAATGTGATTCGCTCTCAACGTTCCATTTTGTTCGTGGCAACACAGTTTTGCAATATCCCCCACCTCTAACTTGCAGCATTGTTAGCTCTGTCTTTTTAAAATGGCTTTATTACCTATATCAAATGTGCTTTGAGAGTCCAGCAATAAAAGTTATTAGCACCTTAAAAAAGCTAATCCTTTTCATTTGCAGACATAAACCTGGCTCTATCATAAAAACAACGAATGGAATATGTCAGGGAGATATATGGGAAACTGCCAGGCTGCTATTGCAGAATATTGGGATGAAAATGCATCTGAAGAAATTTATTTGGTTATTTACAAGAATAAGCCTTTTTTATCTGTTAATATTCTTAATTATTTACCCTTCCAGGTAATAAGAGTTTATGGTTAGATAGTAAGACTTACTCAGATAGTAAGTTATTAGACATAACTTCCACATTAACAGTTAGGAGCTGGTTGGACGCTGAAAAAGGGTAAGAAGAAAGTGGAGAAACAACAGAAAAAGACAAACATAAAAGACTTTGAGTTTTGCTTTATTTGTGCTTTTTTGGTGGATAGGATGTGCTCTGTGATTGTGTGTGTCTATGAGAGAGTGTGAATATATATAAAAATGTGTTCATCCAAATGAAATTATTGTGTGCACAATCTGAAGAATTTTATCAAAGTTTCAAGGGCAAGCATTGACAATTAGGAAATAACAGAATTAAGGGAGTGCCTGCAAATTGAGTTTGGCCTCTGGTATGTATGTGTTAGGGTACAGCTCTTAATCCCACCACCACATGCTTTTATTTACAGAGAACTAGTGTCTCATTCAGCATTTGGAATTGACAGGGTTGTACTTAATGAAGAGCTCTTTAATATTTTATTTTCTTCTGATTGTTCAGTAGGTACTCTTAGTCCTTATTTACTGCATTACACTCAAACCCTGCTCTGAATACACAACTATTCATTTCCTCATGGACTTGGCTGTGGTGTTCACGACTAACATCTAAGTGCTTCGCAAACAATAATGAATTTATCTTCTCAAAACCCAGGTGAGGTGAAGGCTGTCATTATCCTCTTTTTTGTAGACCAAAAGCTGAGCCACAGAGGAGTTCGAGTCAAACACAGCCACTGACATCAAGCACGCTATCTGAGATGTGCAGCACCTAAGTTTTCAGAGTATTTAGCAGTCAATCTCATTTTGCATGCTGAGAGCACATCTCTGATTGACTGCAGCCATAGTTGGGAGCATTTTACACTCCTGTCAGTCAGGAAAAAGAGTCTCATGCTGGGCACCCTGGGAACAAGGAACAAACTGTTAATGACCCCATCTGAAAACCCCACTTGGGTTTGAAGTGACTTGCTAAGCAACACATCAGAATTCAACAGAAAAGATGAGGAAAAAAACCTAATTCCTGAGTTCAGCATATGACTGGTTTAACTGTGAGACTTTCCTTTCTCTTCTTAAAATTCCTGCCTTAGAAACCAAGCAACTTCCAAAAATGTGCAACAAATGAAGGAACAATCCTACGCACAACGTGTATTTCCTTATTCTTCAAAAAAAGCAGATGTGTTTTATCTTAAGTCATAGTTTAAATGATAGATATCTGGAAGTCAATTTAAGACAAGCCCAGAATCTTTTGTCCTCATGTAGTTTAGTTGGGAAATCATTGTTGTGGAGGGAAAGATAGGTACTATCATGGACAATAAAAACTGACTGAAGTCACCTATTTCATGAGCAGTTAAATATATTTCCAGTCTTCTGTTCTTCCTGCACCTGTGACCTCAGAAACATTTCCTTGTCTTCTGTAACAGATGGAAATGTGCAAAGAGCCTTTGCCATGTAATATCACGGCTTTTGTCATAGAATCAAAGAATAATTGAGGTTGGAAGGGTCTGGAAACTGTAGTCATCAACCTTTGCCATTTTAAGAATGTCCCTAACTAATAGCAGGTTAGAACCTTGCTACTAAAAATTTCTGTTTCCATTCAGGACACATCCTCTGGCCTGGTTATTACTGCATGAATGAGCAGTATCATCATCCTATTATCTATCTAAAGATTCTAAATATCTAGATTACCTATCTAAAGACAGTCCCAGATAAAGAACCTGCACCTACAGCATCATTGCTCAACACAGAGGATTGGTAAACCTCCAGAGTCAGTTTGAATTAGCAGTAAATAATATGGACATCTTTTCTAAGGATCATCACGGTGTTAAGTATGCTTAAATATAAAATATAAGACTAGAACAAATCTTAATGCATCTACCAGATGACAAAGGGGGATTTCAGGGCTATTTATACAAGTCTAATCAAGAACAGCAATCTGAACAAAGCAGCCTTATAGGACATTTGCCAAACGACTATTTTAATGTCATTTAGCAGATTAAAACCGAAGGGGAGTGTGCTCAGTTTTGGAAGGAAGGATACGAGCAATTTCTAACACTGCATTGATTGCAATTCTTTATTCTAGTGCAATGAGTAGTCAGAGTCAGCATCTGAATTATTATAAACAATGTACAAGATAAGCTGATGGATTTCTTTATTTATCTTGATTCTAATAATACTGCTCAGTAATCGTTGCTGAAGAGTGGAACGAGGTGAACGTTGCGAACACACCCTGGAAAAGCTCAGAGGTGGGGCTGGCTAATGAAACACAGCAGAGACTGAATGATCCTGCCAATAAAATTACCCAAGATGTCACCAGTAGTTTTAAAGCTCAGTTTTCTTTTAGTTTCTTTCTCTTGCTCTTTCTTCTCCAATTTTGCTAACTTTTTAATGCTAAAATACTCTATTTTTAGAAAAACATCCAAGGCAAACACTTCAGTGAAAACTCCTGCTATATCAGTGGCAAGATAAGGTAATTTTTAGCCTGAAATAGCCACACAAATTAGTACATAGGTATTTAATAACCATCCTACAAAATCAAAGAGTTCATTAGGGACCACAGTGGCTTTTTGTTCCTCCAGTGTCCACTGGATGCATATGCCCTGGGAACAAAGGTACTGCAGTGTTACGAGTTTCTTTGGTTTTCCCTCATGTTTTTTACTCCTGCTGTCCTCTCCCTTTCCCTGTACTGTATTTGTTTTCCCCAGATATTTTGTCCTAAATCTTATTGCTTTCCTAGTCTTCCCATTTATTCTTCCTTCTTTCCCAGTTCCTTTTTCGTATTCATATTTCTCTACTCTTTCTTCCTGCCGTCTCTTCTTTTACACCTTTTTTCACTCTGTTCTCAGTTCTGCCCACCTGTAACCTCATGAGGTCTCTCAAGTCCACATCCCCATCTGTTTTTCAGTGTACCCTTCTTTCTAGATTCATATTCCATTCTTTCTCTTGTGGTTTTTCTTGTCTTTCTTCCCTATGACTCTACTGAGCAGTGGCCACAGAAACAGGTAAATATCCAGAGCATTCAGTAAACTTTAATCTAGATTGTCTTTACAAGTATTATTTGTATTTCAAAAGAAATGAGAGAGCTTAAGTGATTCCAGAGGCCTTGAGAGCTCCAAGTAGTACATGTAGGATAGTATGTATAGGAATAGTACATTAAGAAACAGTGCTCATGCAAAACAACTTTCCATCAAGTAAACAAGACCTACAATAAGGAAAGAGGTTTTAGAGAGATCAGAGTTAAATGGTTTGAAAATTGAAGCCTAGGAAAATGCTCCATCACATCTTGACTGAACTCAGATGTCCTACCTCTTGATCCCAATACCTGGAGTATAGGGCCCTATCTGTCTGCTGACTGCCATTTGTTCTGCGAGCTCCTTGATGAGTCTGGATAATTGCCTTGGACTGTTATAAGGAAGAACAGGATCTGTCTTTCTGTTTGCACGTGTGGCTCTCACTTTAAAGAAGCAAGGCTCAAGAAGTCCCCATGAAGAAATCTGCATCGAGCCCAAAGAAATAATTTGTTTTCCTGTGTTTGCATTTTAATTGAAACCTAAAAGCAATGAGAATAAAAGAAAGGGCACGTGTAATTCGTGCTTAAGAATTTGCAGCTAGTGAAGATAACCTCAGCAAAGCTCAGAGAGTGAGTTGTCTCTGTGGGAATGCCTGACCTTTTGGGTCAAACCCTTTCTTCTAGTGTTCATCTTCAGTGCAGAGACACAAGTAGCTGCTGACTAGAGAGAATGGCAATTTGTGATGAGGAATGAAAGACACTTCTCCTGTGCTCACGCAGAAACAGTCAGTATATTTTTCTTCTCTCTCTTATCAAATGGCAACAAAACTGCTTCTCCAACCACCCATTATTCAACACAACTTTTCTGGTACACAGATTAAATCAATCAAATATACATACCTCCATCTCTGAGACCTAATAATTAATCACCTCTAGCCCACTCAACAGCCCACCCCTAGTCAGCTTGCAATGGCCATTATTTAACGATACAATCACAACATCAATACAAATTGAGCTTGCAATTGCTGCTCAAGTGTATATTAAAGAACTGGGTAGAGTTAATAATTTCCAAAAGAAAAAAGGAGCAAGATTCTTTATAACTTAGTTTTGTATTAGCAGAAAAAAGAAGAACAAGCAAAGCCACAAACCATAAGCCTCCCTTCTCAAGCAAGTCTACCCATTCAAACAAAATGTCCACGCCTTTGCTTTGGGTGCAAATTGCCAGAACTTGCCTGGTTTGATGGAATTCTGCCCTGCAGTATTCTAATGCTGTCTGCACCATGCCTTTACATTTTCACAAGTGATCCTAGCTGCAGGAGCAGCTGCTGTTCTGTGAGACCCTTAATACAACACTTTAGCTGGTGTTCAGACATTCTTCCCTGCCATTTCAGCTGCAGAGGTATAAGATGCTACTCAGCTCAGCTAATTTGGTACCATATCTCTGTTGGGGGTTGCCCACCCCACAGCAGGGCCAGCAGAAGGCTGAGTTTTGTTTTCTGAGTGATCCTTATCTACTGCAGTGCAAGGAAAACATTTTAGCTGAAAACACCAGTGAAGGCTGGTTAAACTGAGCCAGCTGACTTTACAGTGGAACAGAAGAATGAAGACAAGGAGCTGAGAGCCTGTAACAGCTCACGCTATGCACTGACCTGTGCAGATCCGATGGTCATGGAATCACAGACTGGTTTGGGTTGGAAGGGACTTTAAAGCTCATCCAGTTCCAACCCCCCTGCCAGCAGCAGGGACACCTTCCACTAGACCAGGTTGCTCAAAGCCTCATCCAACCTGGCCTTCAACACTTCCAGGGAGAGGCAGCCACAGCTTCTCTGGGCAACCTGTTCCAGTGTCTGACCACCCTCACAGTGAAGAACTTCTTCCTAATATCTAATCTAAACCTCCCCTCTTTCAGTTTAAACCCATTTCCCCTTGTTTTGTCATTAACTGCCCTTATGAAAAGTTCCTCCCCAGATTTCTTGTAGCCCCTTCAGGTACTGGGAGGCCACTAGAAGGTCTCCCCAGAGCCTTCTCTTTTCCAGGCTGAACAGCCCCAACTCTCTCAGCCTGTCCTCACAGCAGAGGTGCTCCAGCCCTCACATCATCCTCGTGGCCTCCTCTGGGCTTGTTCTAACTGGTCCATGTCTTTCTTGTGTTGGGAGCTCCAGCACTGGAGGCAGCACTGCAGGTGGGGTCTCAGGAGAGCAGAGCAGAGGGACAGAATCCCCTCCCTCCACCTGCTGCCCACGCTGCTCTGGGTGCAGCCCAGGACACGGTTATTGGCCTCTGTGCTGCCAGCGCACGTTGCCGCCTCATGTTGAGCTTCTCCTCCACCAGCACCCCAAGTCCTTCTCTTTGGGGCTGGTCTCAAAAGGGATCTCAAAAACAATCTCAAAATGATCGCAGAGGGAAGAGATGTATGCTGACTTCTTGTTTTCTCTTTTGGGTTTCATTGTTCCCATGACTAAAATGAGAGTGAGGTCAGAGTAAATGTACCCATGTGCTTTCCATGCATGAAAAATATAACGCGTAGATGACCCTGAATGCGTGTCTATACGGACTGTAGTTTGTACCTTATAAATCGCTTTGTGAAGTTTGCTGAATGCATTGCCATCTTGGATAAAACACCAATTAGTTTTCTCTACTTGTGAAATGCTTTTGTGAGCACTTTGCTGCATCCCCAGGAAACAGAGCTGCTTCTAAAAGACAGTAGCAACCTTGACAGGTTTCGGAGATGTCAGCCTGCCTTGTATGAGAATGCAAAATAACTTAGAGCTGGTGTTGGACTGGTCAGTGCCACCTACAGTCAGTCCCAAAACACTGTTTAACAATTAGAAAACACATAACTTGAGTTAACAGATGTAGCTTGTTTTTTTCTTATCCCCTTGCCTGCCCTACCTTAACACAATTTAGGCTGCAGAAGCTCTTCTCTGAAATCACATCATGAGAGGTTTTGATAAGCTATCACCGTGTTAAGACATCTCTCCAAGGAGGATCTGAGGAAAATGTACCGAGACAATGCCTTGCGTTCATGCATATGAATTCTGTAACATTTCATGTTACCTTTCTCCTAGGATGTGGAAATTTAAACAACTCAGACATGGCTGATGTGACTGGAGCTCACAAATTGTAACTGAGCTCCCAAAGCCTTGACAGCTTTCCTTTTCTAATTGCTGTATGTGATTACTTTTGGGGCAGAGCGTTGGGTTGGTTTTTTTCCCCCCTCTCTCAGTTTTCTTCATCAAACTTTGAAGTACCAACTGCTGGAGACTGCTGCTGAAGGTGTCAGTACTGTGATACAGTCTTCCCATTCCTAATGTCACTGTTAAATTAAGTTTGTATGTTGAAAGATACTTAATTCACAGAAAGATGCATTTTTGTCTAGCAAAAGGGCTGTAAGTAGATAGAAGGAATTATTTTAACAAGGTTTTTCATTCTGTACTGTGCTCAGCTGAAGGGAGAGCACATGACTGAGAAGTCCATTGTCTGGTCCCTTCTCAAGGCGATCCAGCCAAATCACCCAGTTGTGTGTTTTTCAAGTCCACTGCCTGCAGGGTAAGATTTTCCTAAGCAGCTGCACATTTGCAACTGCTCATGAAATCATTGTCTTTAGTGTCTCGAAAAAGGTGCCCGAGATTAGAGGATTTTTTTGAAAAGCCAGAAAATGACTTGGTTTCCTTGTGAGATGGGAAGAGAAAGTAAGTATAATGATACAAACACCTCTCAGTGTGTTCTAAAATGAGCAGCTTATATCTTAATCAAAGAATCATGAGCACTCCAGATAAAGTGTAATACAGAAATTAATAACAGCTGCTCTTCAGGGCCCAATCTCCTACATCACCATTGCCTTAGCAAATTCACTTCAGGTACAAAGGACCTTTGGTTTTTCTCTTGGTATTTTCATAGTGGCACTACTTTGTCACTATGTAATTCTCAAATGATAGGATGAATAACTCTAGATATGGAGTCCAGTCTGTAAATCCAGTTATTTCCTGTATCTAACATAAATCATTCTATTTGGCATTTACCACACATTCTGGAACCAAAGCCTCCTGAGATGCAGGCTTATAGTGTAGGCATTATTTTCTGTAGCTTGAGAATCTTGTTCAGAAGGCTTCCTCAATGGAAGTGGAGATATTTAGGGGCAATGCTATCTAAAATGTGAAGTAAACAGTTTATTCTTCCAATTTGTGTGCAGCAAAAAATATGCAGTTACGATTTTTGATTTAGTTATGTCTATCCTAGAAATCAGCATTGAGGAAAACCCACAAAACAGGATAGGATAAGGTTTTATCTTGCATCTGGCCCCACATGCCATCACCATGATTTATGAAGCCACACATGAACCTCAGTCAATCATTTCCTGGGCAGAAAACCTACCTCAGGAAGAAGAGGGCTTAAGGACATCAGTACCCATCCATACAGATTACACCTTCTGGTGTCATCTCCAGAATGGGACCTTCAACAAATTCATGCCGCTCCTCACAAGAAGAGAGATGTAAACCAATCTGGCCAAACTCCAACATACACAATAACTTTTTCTTGAGTAAACTGCCCTGGTACTTAGAGCATTTTTTATCATCACTTGTCTTAAGGGTTGTTTATCTTTGAATGGTGTTGAAGTTGCTGTCACATTCTGCACTAGAAGTGGTATTTTAGTTGTTTAAAAAAGAAGCTTCAACTGAGCTAAGTAATAAAGTGCCAAAACCACCCAAGGGCTTCAATGGAATCAGCATCAAACCTGTGTGAAGCTGAAAAGCAGAGGGTAATTTATGAAGGCAGAGCAATTATCAGAGATAGGATTCTGTCAAGGGCATAGGAGCAAACCAACTTGACTCGTGTGGGAAATGGCAAGGCTACCTTTAATGACCACAAAAGGTTAGGACCTTTGTTCTATATTTCTGGAAATATGGGGACTCTGTCAGAGTAGCAGCTGTTTGGTGCCACATCACCCAGTTAAAATAAAGAATCAGAGTGATTTCTTTGATACAAAGACATGGAAAAGATGGAGAGAAACCATGCACACAAAATAGCTTATGTAAATTGCCTCTGGTGATGCTTCAAAATGCAGCCTGGGTGGATTAATCAGTGTTAAAGGGAATAGCCAGCAGAATAAAAATTGCTGTGATGTGTCTAGACTTCTCTTCAGGGAAAGACTATTTTGGTCCTGGGCCATGTCTCTTGATTTGTCTGTGGAGTTACAGGATCAGCTATCATTAAGCACTGTTAGAAGATGAAAAGCTCAGTTTGGAAGCAGGGAGCTTGGATCTGGCAGGAGGAGGAATACCAGGTTGCTGGTTTTCCGGAGCAGTTTTCAAAAGCATCTGGAGCAGGTCATTACATTTATCCCATGTGGACAGCTGTTTGCATCAACCTAACAGTGATGACTGTATCCCTGTGGTTTTGTACACATGATTGAAATATGTTTCCATTAAGTATTATCTGATAGCAATGAGGACTTAATATCCATGCCATAAGACTACTGGAAGATGTTGTCCTTTACCCTACTCCTGTTGGAGCCATATGTTTTATGTATCATTTTGATTAATCGATAGGTACGAAACAGCAGCTCTGACACGACTCTAATTAAAACAGGAATATGAGCCAGATTCTCATTTGGCATAAATGGGTGCAGCTCTGTTGACTTTGGAAAAGTCACCCCTTGTTCTTACCAGAGGAGCATCCAACCTCACAGTCAACCTGGCGTACAAAGCCAGAGTGGGCTAAATCAGCTCTAGTATCCAGAGCTCGCCTGTGAAATAGTAACAACACCCTGAAGGCATCCCTGGAAAGTGTTATATGCTCAGCCAGGTGGCTTTAAAGATGATCTGCCATCAGCTAAGAAAAGCATATTTGTTACTCAGCTGATACTCCTTTCCTTGTCACTTGTATTATTTCTGTCCTATTTTTTTCAATAATAAAATTTGATGGAGCATATCTCCAAATTAAAGTCATACTATATTCTGTGTTACCACTGTAGGTAATAACTCCAGTGCATAAACATTGATTTTTTTTTTCTGAGCTGGAAAAAAAAGTAGCTCAGGCCAGAGGGAAAATACTGTAGAGCCTTTCATCTCATGGTTAGGTTACTAGACCAGCACTAAGGTATGTCAGTTCTTGCCATTTGATAAATGATTTATAGTCTGCAGAAAATCACCTGGTGATCTCACTGCATTTCTAAAAAACTAGAGAGTGCATCGGAAAAACTGGTTTTTAAATGTCTCTAACAGGTAACCTTGCAAGGAACGAGATTTGATGCAAAGGTTAAACTCTCGTGTCACCTTGAGGTCACAATGGGGTAAATGGTTCATGGCCTGATTTGGAGCAAGTCTGCAGCGTTGGATGTTGGTAGATATTAAGAAGAAAGTTAACCCTATCCTAACAAAAACCAGGACATATGTATTTACGCTCCACAAAGAGACAAGCCAGGTGACAATGACTAAAGCAGTTTGTAGGGGTGTTAATTTATTATTCACATCTCTTAGGAAAGTAGAAAGAGTTTTCCCCATTCAAGTTATGGATAAGATCTGTAAGTTGTTAAGCTTAATTGAAACTCACGAGTTTGGGAATACTGAGTTAAGATTTCAAGCTGAAATACAGCCTCTCTGTGTATCAGAATATAGAGAGGGTAACCTGAACTGGGATTTCTTATTCAATTTGCCAAACACATCCACATCTGCATCCTCAATCCCAGTCAGTAAAGCGATTCCAGCCAGATCTGCCAGCTCTTAGTTTGTGGTCCTTTGACTTGGCTTTGTTGTAGATTGCTTTGCTTTCTATGGAACAAGCTACATTTGCAGAAAATCAGTTTAATTCCTCTTCAAGTCTTTGTTCATTCATTGTTACTACACAACTTCTAGCTTTGCCCATTTTTTACAATTTAGTTCTGCATCAAGGTCGTAACAATAAATTTATGCCACGGAAAGCTTAATTTCATGCTGCTAGGTTGTCAAGTAAAAAGAAGGTCATCAGAGCAGGAAGGGAAAAGTGGGTGAAGGCAGAACCTCTTTCTTCATAACAGCGTTACAAAGATGTTATTTTTCATTATTATTTTCTCTACAACATTTTAAAATGCCAGCAGTTCTGCTTGATGACAGTACTGTGAAGAGATTCAAGATGGCAGCCAGAATATGACATCCCTATGTCACGCACCCTCATAACAAATTTCTGTTTGCTTTGTATTTTTTCACTGGTTTTCTCTGATATAAAATGAAATTGTTTAGATTGAAAGCACCAGTTGCCTTTTGCATGGAAGATGAAACTGAGGAAATGCAGAGTAGGTCTTGCCAAGAAAGTTCAATTTTTAAAAATTTTTTCAGACAAGTTCTCAGAGGTATAAAAGTCTCTCTTCTGTGAAATTGTGAGATTATGTGCCATATTGTGACTGGAAAATGTTGAAGCAGTTCATATGTTGCCCACTGCCTGTATCTAGGGACATTTAGAAGGATATTTCACAGTTTTTCTGGATTCATTGTTTATCCTTGAATGGACTTGATCTGGGAAAAATTGGCTGAGTGTAAAATCCAGCCATCCCTGACCTTCCATGGAAACGTGTCTTAGTCTGTTCTAAAATAAAATCTTAATTAAAGAAGAGCTGTTACAGAATCAGAGTTCATTGAACCTACAAGTGGGGGCAAAAAAATAAGGAATAAGCAATCCTGTTAAGGGGTCTGTGAGGGGGCTGATTCAAAACAAATCCTAAAGAGATTCATGGGGTCTCATTCTCTTATCTGCTTACACAAGTTTTGCATTGTTGTTATTGCACCTCACTAACACAAGACTAAAACTGGTGTAAATAATTAACAATCAAGTTTATATCACTTTAAGAAGCCCTGGCAAAGTGATGTACCTGTGGTTATGTACTGCAAGGTGACGAGGAGAGAAGAAAGGCAAGGAGGAGTGACAGTTAACTTTGATGGTTTAGCTGTGAGAGGACATTAGTACTGGGTCTCTATGCCACTTTAAATTGCAAACAGGAAAAGAAACAGCTTCAGAAGACAGCACATGGGGTAGGGGCTTGTGGAGTTTGCTTGGAGGAGCATCTCTCCTCTGAGCAGCTCTGTTACAGGTTTGCTCTGCAGGTGTTGGGTCAGCCCAGGCTGCAGCACAGGGAAGGTGACTTATCATGGGCATGTCGAGGAGAGAATCTGCCTTTCAGTCCTGTCTTGAGTCAGGACTTGGTGTGTGCTGGCAGCAGGGAGGATGGAGGTTCCTGTGGGCTGTGCTCTCAGTGCAGGATGAAGCAGACGGGGGACACAGCTGTATCTAGATTTCTTTAAAATAGTTGGTGATAAATGTGATTGGGGAGAGAAGGATGAAGGCAGCAGGCTGATTTGCAGCATTTATGAAGTCCTCATGAAGGCATCAGAGAGTAAGGGCAGCTGCAGATTCTTTGTCATCAGACAGTTAGTGACAAAGTTACTCCTCTGAGTGCCATTTCCCATTGATTCTTATGGTAAGCTGGACTAGATAGAAATGCCAAGAATCCATGGCTGAGACCAGAACCCAGTTATGATGAGAAAGAAAAGTAGACCAAGACTTTGATCCAAGGGAAAG
>NW_010294832.1:24266-60102 GCF_000700745.2 Antrostomus carolinensis
AAATCTTTGAGCATCTCTTGAACATTATATCAACCTGAGAGAAAAAACAAAGACATTAATCCTTGTGAAAGGAGACAGCAGCAGGTCTTTAGGAGTGTTAGGCTGAGTTTGCATAACTTCTAACTTTTGTTTGCAGGTGAACGTCAACCAATGCAAAGCACTGAAAAATCAAGTATTGCTGATGCAAGACTGATTAAACTTCATAACTGACATCATTGAAGTCAACAAAAAAAGTCTTCCAAAGGTATGTTGCTGGTTTTTATCCTGAGAACCCAGAAGTCATTTTTTTTTTTGGAGGTGAGGTGCTTACAAGAGAAGCTGAACAACCAGAGAGTCTTTTAATGTCCCTCTTTCCATTTTAATGTTTCTCATTTTCCATCAGAGAAGCAAATGTGCTGGGCAGGCAAACTGAAAATGAGCATGTGCAAAAGTGTGTGTATTTGTCTCTTGAAAAAACTCCTTCCCGAAAGGGAAACACACCTACCATGAGGCTGGGGAGAAAGGAGAGTGAGGAAGTGGAGAAACACATTATATTGGGACTTTTTATTGATAAAGGTATAAAATATTCTCCCCGTAGACATGTTGGTTCAACCATTGGACTCGCCAAACTCTTTTTGACCAGTGTGTTTTATCAGCTTGGGACATAATGCTTCAACAATACCCAACACAGGTGATATTATCAGAACTAGATAAACCTTCCCAAACAGCTCTTGCATCAATAAAAGAATTGCAATAAATGTAGAGTGAGAATAGGGCCACAGCAAGGATTTGGGCAGCAAATTGCCTTCTCCTTCCCCAACCTCTGCTCGTCCGCTCCGGCAGCCTGAGTAGAGGCCGTGGCTGCAGCAGGCAGCGCAACTCAGGCTTGTTGACCTTCAGCTGGTGTCCCACTCCAGGGACTGGAAGGACAGGCAGTCTTTTGTCCCTCCTTTGTTAAAGCTACTGCCAGAAAGCTGCTCCTGCACCTCCCAGTTTCTACCTGCTGTCATAGAAAAATGTCACATAAAGGAAACTGCTGCTTTCCTACCTTCTGCCTCATGCTGGGGTGCAGGGAGAGATACTCCTTGTGCTGTTCTTCTACCATAAAAAAATGACCATCCATATGTCAAAATTGAACTTTTTATCCACTACTGTACATAGAAACATAATATTTCTGTTTGCAATTCCAATTTCACAGTTGAGCAGGATCTGCAGAGAGAGAGAATTCTAATAAAACTGCAGAAACGTTGAATGGAATGACTGGCAGATGGGGAAAGGGTTTGCAGCAGCTCCCTTTTTCTGATTATGTTAACAAAACATGGCATGTGTTTTTCTAATGCACAGACAAGGGTTTCATTTACAATTTAAATCTGATGACTGAAACGCTCATTAGATGACTTTTTTTTGGAGAATGTGTTTACCACCTGAATGATCTAATAATACAGAAATAGTTATTTTTCTTCCCTCGAATTAACGTTCCAGACTTGAAATTTAATGAAGTTACATGAGGTAATTTCAAAAATTGTCTAAGTGCAACAATGTGATTTTGGTAAATTATTTATGCATACTTGATTCAGCAATTAGAAGACAGTAGCCTATTTTGATCCACACTAGGAAGTCCTTTAAATAAAGAGAAGTGTTTCAGAGCACTAATGGGGTAGAGGAATAGCGCTAATAGAGAAGATGAAGAATCTCTGCAAAGTCAACTGCACAGGCTGTTTGTTCCAAACAGTTTATTTATATGAAATTAATTAAAATCTGGATATTTGAATAAAATCAGCCTAGCTAGCTAACACCTCATATCAACCTAGTATCACAGGTCCTGGATCAAACATTCTGAGTTTGCTCAATGCTTGGACTTAGCTGTCTCAAACCTGACCTGTCTGATGTGCCAGTGTTCATTTACACACATTGTCTGGTTTGCTGGAATCAGAAGTTGGCGTGTGTATCCTCTCCAGTTCCATTACCCAAAACAAATTCCTTCTTTTAAGACAGAATTCTGATTATTAAGTGTGCAAAAGTATGAAATGTCAGTGAGAGAGGAATGGAGGAAGCACTGAGAGGCTGCACTGAGTCAGGAAAATGCAGACCTTGAAGAAAATACATACGTGATGGTTTTTGTTTGGTTTTGTTTTTTTTTCCCCCCTTTGGTTTCTCCAGCTGAATCAAAGCTCATTTTTAATGCAAGTTTAGAAACCAAGTGAAAATTACTCCAGCTGATTTTAGCTGACCCCTGGTGAGCCTCAATCATTTAAGGTTGCAGGGGAGTTATCATGTGATTTGCCATGTGATTTATTCCTATAAATTATCATCAGGTCTCCAGATGAGTGAAAATGTGAAGATAGTCCTTGAGGCACAGTTTAATTGGTGGTGCTTAAAGCCTGTGTTACAATCCTTCTCATTTATAATCTCATCCTTTCTCCCTTTCATTCCCAAATAACACCACTGCAGCTGTGGTGAGGCCAGCTAAAGTCTAGGAGCATTATCCAATATCTCTAATTAGTGGCCTTTGAATAACAGCACAGAGGAGGTAAGGAAATTTGCTTTACTTTGATTCAGTCTGACCTCATCCTTGGCTTACACATCAGACTTCAGTTTCTAGAACTTCCAAGTCTTATATAAAAGCATTTGAAACTATCTGGATTGCACTTACCAAGGAAATGCCGTACTGAAAATAGGTCCTGAAACACCACAGAGCGCTAAGGCCATCAAAATAAAAGCCGGAATGAATTCCCAGGTCCCCATCATCCCTCCCCAAGCCAGGGCTGTTTCACCGCAGCCCTGCTTCCTTGGTTTGTCAGCAGAGCCATGCTGGAGTCACAGAGCAGTAGACACATCTTCTGATCTTCTCTTTGATCCTCCCCACCTTTTTCTCTCCCGGTGTGACACAGTCAGGCAACTCTTCATTTCTCTTCTGTAATCACGGCTCTGTTCCCTTTCCATGCCTGTCTCCCCTCATTACGGAGCAGTCCTCCTGCTGTCCTCCCAGCCACCAAAGTGCAGCAGACAGGGCTGGCTTCTGTGACACTGTGGTCCCTCACTGAGCACAGATCAAGTTGATGCACTCTTTGTCTTTCCTGGCCTCTGCGTGTTATCCAGAAGAGTAGCTATCTGAAGATTGCGCCTTCTAATTCAACAAATCTGCTCCCCGTGGAGGAAATTTAGGGGTGTGTTGCAGCAATTTATGCCAGTGGTTGAGGAGGTCAGCTAGCAGAGCTGGCATAAACTGGCAGCAAAATAGGCTTGAATGTTCTGAGGCAAAAAGCCAACCCTGACTGATGGGGAATCTGTCTCTAACCAGTGTTGCCCCTTTCCATCCCTCCCTGGGAGTCCTTTGTACAGTGTGAAAATCAGGAGCTGGCATGGTGCAAGTGTCCTTACAGCCAGCTACACTCAAGGCTTGTGTCAGAACTAGTGTGGCCAGCAGGACCAGGGCAGTGATTGTCCCCCTGTACTCAGCACTGGTGTTCAGTTTTGGGCCCCTCACTCCAAGAAGGACATGGAGGTGCTGGAGCGTGTCCAGAGAAGGGAACGGAGCTGGGGAAGGGTCTGGAGCACAAGTGTGCTGAGTTCCTGGCTGAGGGAACTGGGGTTGTTGAGCCTGGAGAAAAGGAGGCTGAGGGGAGACCTTCTGGCTCTGTCCAAGTCCCTTGGAGGAAGGTGGAGAGAGGTGGGGGGTCAGTCTCTTCTGTCAAGTAACAATCGATATCACAAGAGGAAATGGCCTCAAGTTGCACCAGGGGAGGTTTAGGTTGGATATCAGGAAAAATTTGTTCACTGAAAGGGTTCTGAGGCATTGGAAGGGGTTGCCCAGGACAGTGGTGGAGTCTCCATCCCTGGAGGGATTTAAAAGATGTGTAGTTGTGGCACTAAAGGACATGGTTTAGTGGTGGCCTTGTCAGTGTTGGGTTCATGATTGGACTCAATGATCTTACAAGGTCTTTTCCAACCAAAACAATTCTTTGATTCTAAGTGCCAGGAGCTGCACACCCAGGCTGTCTAGAGTCAGAGGGGCACGGTGTTCCCTCCTTCAAGGTCTGTGCTGAGCACAAGCACGAGGGGAATTGCCTGTTGGGCTGTGAAGTCCTGCCACTGCACTGATTCAAGTACATTTTTCCACTGCTATTAATCACATGAAGACATGGGAGGAAAATCATCTGTGATCTAACCAGCATCAGGAATCCATGAAATAAAAGCAGCAGAGAAATCTAGACTCTTGGGTTCCTTGTACCGATTTCAGAGAGATTTATGCTGGTGGGTTTTCTGCAAATGAAGGGAATCTATGTTTACCAGCAGTCAGGAAAGCTTCTGGCCTGGGAGCTGAGCAATCCTGAGAGAAAGCACTGACGAAGGAGCAGTGTGGTACCAAAGATGCTACATCTAGGACCACTTTCCAGAGTAAGAAAAACCTGACATTTAAAACTGGCAAAACCTGACTTAAAACTGACATCCAAATCTCGTGGCTCTGAAGGATTCTTTTCAACGGTGTTTCAGAGAAGACTGTGAGTTGATCTGGCAGGTTTCCACTGTGCACTGGAAAACAGTGAGCTAAATACCAGCAGCACAGCAGCTCTGGGGGTAAATGTTGCAGTGCACACATAGCATAGGATACCTGCTCCTTTTTTTTGTGAAAGAGGCAAGTTTTATAGTATCCCTCAGTTAAAAAAAAACAAAGTAGGATGCACCTGTGCTGAACATAAAGTGCTTTTTAATTGAGGATGTTTGTAACTTTCTTTATCTGTCAAATTGCTGAAAATAGGTTGCAGTTGGTGATATAAAATTACACAGGGTTACCATGCGTGAGAGAAATTACATAATACATGAATCTTCAAAATATTGCACTCTGATTGTCTAGAACTTCCAGACAGAAAAAGTCCAAGACAAATAAAAAATTACTGAAGTATTTTCTGCCACACAATTTTATTTTCACCTTTTTTGTGTGCTCTTTTTCTTCCTGTTTGGGCTTTTGGGTTCATTTTGTTGGTTGTTTTTTTTTTTTTTCACTTTCATAGTACCAACAGGACTAGAAATATCACTGGACTTTGTTTTTATGAAGTTTTCATTGTTGTCAGGCTGACAGTTTAGATATCTCTGATTTCTTCTTAAATTGAACAGAGCTAGACGTTTTGAACTTGTGTTATCATTGTGCATGAAGTGGTACAACCACCTCCTGGTTCCAAAGAGCATCGTGTTTGAAGCCATGGACTTCTCTGTTAGTTTTTTTCCTCTCTTTTCCAAGGTAAGGCTGAAGTATGAATACTCTCTCTTGATTTTCATTCTTCTTAGGTTTACCTCCTTCCTAGACAATCTGTGTTTCTTACCAGCCTTGCCTGTAGGATGTGATTAGCAAGGCTTCTGACCATACCTATCTAGATGTAACACTTCTGTAGCATTTACCCCGAGGCATTGTCTAAAGATGAGTTTTCTCCATCTCAGAAATATTTTATGGGTTTTCTTAAGGGAAGGGGAACATGATTTTGAAATGTATTGTTTTCATCTTATGCAAAGTTCACCCTGACAGTCGGCTGGTAAGGATCAAAGCTTCACACGGCACGTTGAAAGGTCAGAGCGTGTATTAAATTGTGCACTGGAAAATCAAAGCTTTGTAATTTACAGGCAATAGCTCAGGAATTCATACTTGAGGAGCAGGGTCAAGAGAAAGCTCTTATCCCTCTTAATTCGGTTGGCAGCGCGGTTCCCTCCTGTGTCATAGCAGTGCCTCCTGCTGCTGCTGCCACACAGGTCTCTTGATGTTTCTCCTCAACATTTCAGGGCATGTAAGGCTCCGTGCTCTCAGTCTACCTCCTGCTATGGCACATCTGTTTCAGGACTTAAGAAAAATGTACTTTTGGAAATGCTTGACAGGAGTTTTTCTTTATCTCAATACCCTGTTGGTAGCAGGGATGAAATGCAGTCCTTTATGTGAAGTGTGTGAGGATTGTGTTTGCAAATAAGCTGGTGCATTTTTTGAGATCTCTTTGTGAAAGATCCCAATGATACATTTACATTATCCATGTGTACCATAAATACCTTATAAACTATAGCAAGTCTAAATTAAAAAACCTAATTTTGAAGTAATACTGATGTGCTTCAAAGATCAACCTCCAATAGTTGTACCTCAGTTGTAAAATATTTGAGAGGATAATGGCTCGTTGCAGCCTTGCTGACACAGAAGAATTACACTGGTTTTGGTTTTGGTTACAACCTGGGCACGGGCATGGATTTAGTCAAATCACTCCATATCCCATGTGAACAGGTTTGGTTTATAACTGCTTTATATGGATTTATCTCAGTTCAGTTATTGAATGAACTGGATCTGTAAAGGATTTGTATTACTTTTAACTACATCGATTTAAAAAATAACCTGAATTAAACTGGTGCAACATGCTTAGGTAGACAAGGCCTAATGTGATAGTTCCACTGGGCCAGCCCTTGGCTGGAAGCCAACACAGCCCTTCACCCACTGCCCCCCACACCCCCAGGGGAGAGGGGAAAGGATTGGAGGGCAAGGGTAAGGAGACTTGTAGGTTGAGATAAGAACAGTTAAATAATAGAAACAAAAGAAAACTTAAAATAATACTAATATTAAAATAGTAGTGATAATGATGACAGTAATAGAAGCTGCAGCTTCTCCTTCATTAAAAGTCTAAGAACATTGTTCTATGCCAGAAGCACAGACAATGATCCAACAGGCTACTTTCTAAACCAATGTTTCCATTGTTGCTGTATGCTCAAGGCATTGCTTCTCCCCTTTTTATGCTTCCAATACACTGGAAAAACAGTTTTCTTCATTCCAAAATGACCAAGTGCAACTGAGCTCCTGCAGCATTAAGCAGAAGCAGTATTTATTTAAATTGGCTAGGAAAAGAGGAAGTAAGAAAGACAACCCCCTTCTTGTCTAGGCAAATAGTCATTATTTGTCAGGCATAGCGCTTGGGTTTGAAAGCACAGTAGTATTATCTAAAACTCAAGTTCCTTTCGCTAGGATGAAAGGTTGCAGAGTGCCTCCTGACTTCACAAATCAGATCCTTCTCCTCGAGTCTGTTCTTATCACATCTCAGTTCAGTGAATCAAAGCTCTTCCATTCTTCCCTGTTTTCTCCCACTCCAGTGTGATACTGAACTCAAGCACAAGCCCAAAACAGTTTTGTAATCATGAAAGTATCGGTGATCCTCAAAGTCCCATCCCATTGCCAATGTAGGGGACAGCCTGCCACCTCCCTCCTGCAGTGGGACAAAGCCACTCAGGTCCTGTGCTGGCCAGCTTGGGTCAGGGCTGCACCTGGCTCTGCCTCGGTTACATTGGAACAACTGTGGATTTCATAATAATAAAGGAAATTATCTTTCCCTCAAGGGTTTTTTAGTAGTATTGGAACTTTAATCCAGGTCTGGGGTGTTACTTGTAGGAAAGGCGTATCACATACTTCCTGGAAGGTATTTGGTATCAACCTTGTAGCTGATTTTATCCACAGCATCATTCATCCAGAAGCAGAAGACTGGGTACCAGTCTCTTTAGACACCTGCTTGCTTTACTGAAATGTTTCTTTCCCTCTGAGGGCACCATGGAGAAGTGATGGGGAAGAATCCGTATGCCTGCAGCTCCTCTTTGTTGTGTCTTTGTGTATCCCATCTTATCAACCATGATTGCTTGCTGATGTAGTACAGGGATGCTTGTAGGACTGTAAGGGCGCTCTAAAGCTTATGTATATATACTGCAGGGTTTTATTGTGTCATCCAGGACTGAAGAATAAGATCATTCTTTTTATCTTTTCAAAATCTCCACCATCTCTCAGGAGGAAAATGCTGTGCCACCATGCATACAGATACACCCTGCGTTTGCAGGCTAGTCATCATATAGAGTTCCATATAGGACATAATATTGATTTTCTTTAGATTTGCTGTACCAGTTGTACTAAGTGAGAAGATATCAACTGGCACAGAGACATTTCATGGGTAACTAACGTGCACTGTTATGTGTCACACCTTCTGCAAAAAGGCAGGAGGGGAGAGGTAGGGAGGAAGGAATTCCAGCTACAGAATGGACAAATCATGAGACAGCCCTCTAATTTCTATAATGTACATTCCCCTGAATGTATCTCAACTGAAATATCTCAACTAATCAGCGGAATCAACACAGAAAACAAAACTCCCTGAATAATTTAAAAATCCATTAGTCTTGAGTAGAAAGGAGCTATCAAGGTGAGCTGCTTGGAGGCTGTCGGGTCTGAGAGCGATTCCTACACATCTCCACAGCCGCCTCCTGATCTCCAGGGGTCTGAGAGCGATTCCTCCACATCTTCACAGCCGCCTCCTGATCTCCGGGAGTTGTTTGTGGGAGCTGCGAGGAGGCTGCCTGTCATCTTCCCCCGCTCCTGAACTGAGGAGCTATTAACGCTCGTACAGCAGCTGAAACCAGCGTGAGAGCTCAGGCCTGGGCTGCTCTGTCAGAAAGCAGAAATGCCCCCACAAATCTTTTTTCTTTTTTATTTTGCCAGTGCTGCATTCCCCAGGGTGTAATGAATTATTAGCAGGCAGTTTGATCTGTATAGTCCAACAGCAGAGCATCTGATGATTCATCTGTTCAGGCAGGCAGCGCTCAGGCACTGCTCAAAGTGGGTGCAGGGCAGCGGTTAGATCAGGAATCAGGGTCTTCTCCTCACCATGTGTCTTTGAGCCTTGCCCTCGGTTCTTTCTTCAATCCCTCTGCAAATAGGAGCAAAGAGGTGTTTGTGAGCAGAAAGTACCAGTGCCTTGACATGCTTCAGGGGAGTTGAGAATGAGCAAAGGACTCCAAAGCCACAAACCAACCCACATCTCACTTCCAGTTTGTTGCGCAGTTGCAGCCGGTTTCGCTGAAGATACAGACGCCTGCAGCTGTGTACGACAGTGGATCTCCAGCTCACTGACCATGGCTGCGTGTGCAAACTGTGTGATGAGGACAGTATGGTGAGGGAGTGTGGGTTAAGAAGGAAATGGCATGCTCACCCAGAAGGGTAATGATAAATAGCTTTTCTTCGTTTATTCTTTCTGACATGAAGAACCTAACCTGCAAGCTAACCTTGCCAAATTCTTAATCCCTCTTTTTGTTGTGAGGAACCCTTGTTGTGAGCTGAGGAGACCCTTTTGCTCCCCTTTGTTCCTCCTCCCCAGATAGAGAGAGCAGGGAGAGGCAGAGGAAACAATTATGCCCTGACCTCGCTCCCAGTAAGACCTCCAGCATTCAGCACACATAAACCAGGACACGTGTGAATCCTGTTCTGTGCTCCTATGTCATAAATAAACCATACTGCTTTTTCCCTCTTAAGAAATAAACCACTGATCTTTTGCATTGTTGGGAATAGTGGCATTTTCCCTTGTATTTTGTGGAGCAAGAGAAAGCTTTCAGAGTTTAATGGCAGAGCATCCCATCACCAGTGTTGAGGTCTGCACTTACAATTCAAGTTCTTGTATGTTCATGCAATAAAATTTCAAGATGCTTCACTGGATGTAATAGGAGAAACTATTAGTGGTTTTAGGCACAACAGTATCATTTTAAATTAATGTCCTGCGTGCTCATCCTCACGCTGCTCATTGAGATTAATATACCTTTTATTGAGTATTAATTAAATTCTGAAACAAATTATTGTCTACTGAGGATTTCACAGTTGTCACTAACCAGTTTAACCACACTGATGAACAGAAAGGCAGTAAGAGAGCACAATCAGGAAAATCACCTTCTCTGTCAGCTGTAGAGGGCCCACGGGACAAACAGATGGCTAGTTTTGACTGAATTAGGCAGAAGGGAGTAGTGAATGCAAAGACTAATCGATTTATTCTCATATTAAGCTGATGTGGTTCCCTTATTTGTCCCATTCCTGGAGGAAGAACGTGCTTTGAGTGAAACACTGTGAGACCAGTAGGCACTTGTGCTATTTTGATGTCACAACAGAGAAACCAAGTACAACCTGGATGCACAAGTTTGCATCCCCACCTCATCCCTCCTCAGAGAGATTTGAAACCTACCGAAGGGAAAGAAAAGCCTGAGCGCTACTACCTGTACCCACCTAGAGTTAAACACAGCTTTAGAGCACTGAGGTTGTCCAGACACCATATCGTTTCTGGATAAAGCTCATTTGCAAATACATTGCAATTTTTTTTTTCAGAACAAATAGAAGAAGACTTGGCTCAAAAAAAAAAAAGTAGTAATACCGAGAATGTTTTCCATTAGCAGATAGAAATAATGGAGCAGAGGATGGAAGGGATTTGTGTATGCAGTAGTCATTTAGAAAATAATTTCAAGGTGGATTCTCCTCAGTGATCTCAGCTTAAATAAGCTCAAGAGCCAAAGGATTTAGCTCAGAGGTGCAGTTAACAAGCGTTCCTCTAGATATCGCGCCAGGCTGCAGCGCGTGCCAATTAACTATTATCAGCTGAGAAAAGGAAATAAGTTTCTATTTTGTCTCGTGAATGAAATGAGGGGCTGAAGCAACCATTTTTATTGCTGTAGTTATATGAATAATATCAACAGCAGCCAGTCAAAGTGAAGAAAATTATCTCTCCCTTTTCAGTCACCCACTGTACAATGTCCCCGGTTTTTAACATCCGACTCAATCCTGTTTCGCTCTTGCAAACATGAACTAGATACCAATTGATTTTAAAAATGAATGTGCTACGATTCAACAATAGCTGCAGGGCAGTGAATCAAAACTACTCGTGAGCTTGTGACTCTCTGTCATTGCAGCGGCTGAATCCCTACAAAGAGGATATCAGCTCTCATAATGCACAGCTGATCCAGTTGTGTGGTTATCTCTGCCTGCGCACCCCAAACTTCTCCTCCTCCTATCTGAATTCACATGGTGGACAAAGGCTGCAGTTTAGCAACGGGATAGTTTGCCTCTTTTGATGAACTGATCCATGAGATCTGTGTGTGTAGCCAGAGAGCATTAAATCTGCAGATCAAGGTAGGAAGATCCTCAAGTCTCCATAAAGGAGAACAACATCTTTTGGGGTGGAAAACAACACACCAAACATACATTTTTCCACTAATAAGGCAGAAAACTTTGTGTTCCTCATGCCAGAAAAGGCTTTCAGAGCATAAAGAGTGGACCTGAAATTATAGGCTTTTTCCTGCTTCTCAGCACAGCATGTCTGTGAGCAATTTCTCCTCAGCAGCCCTGTGTCCCTTCCTTTAAAATAAGTCTGGAGTTGTTGTGTGAAATTGTTCAACCTTTCAGAAGCCTGAAGCTGCAGACTGTTGCTTCTCCCTTCCCCTGTGTGAACCTGCCCCACTCTGCCTCTCCCCATCTCAACAAGCGCCGTAGGACCAAGTCCCCAGCAATTTCACTGGGAGCTGCATGCAGCCTGAAATCAATTGGATGGGGAAGACTTTATAGCTGCATTTGCTTTTACTTTTCTGAAGGAACCAGAAAGAATAGCTAGTTTGTTTCTTTCAATGAAAAAATTCAGTTCTGAATCTACCAAGTTTACTCCCCTTGTGACAGGACTGAATTTAGCCCTAAAACATACTTGCTTCTTACTTTGCGTTCAGTCAGATGGATTATGACTTAACACTTGCATATAAAAATGAATTATACCTGTTTGATTTTTTTGTTAATTCACATGCCCCCCACAAGTATAAAGGAAAGAAACCTTATATCCATTTCTGTGCTTTCTGTGTGTGGCTCTTTAGCTCCACTGTCTGGTAGTGAGTTACAATTTTAGAAAGAAATATAAAATCATTTATTTTCTGAGCTAAGTAAGATGTCAGTGTGATTCTCCACAAGACAGGGGGTATTTAAGGTTCCTGGCTGTCAGATACAGTAGATGAAAAAAGCATATTGATGTTAAGTGCTTGTTTGCTCTCAAATTAAGTGTGTTTAGTATTTTACTTGTTATATTAATTAGGAATTATCATAAATTGTAGAACTCAGATATGTTACTTGCAGGCTTCTTGTGTATTATGAATCAAAATCCTGGATTGCTCCATTTAAAGACAGGAATATCCTGACACTTAAGAAGAGTTGCCTTCTAAGTACTTCCTTGGCCTGCCTTTCCATCTCTGTTCTTCAGAGATTTATCATGAGCCCCTAAAATAAACAGTTTGCAAGAAATAATTGAATCCATTCTGTTCCTCTTTCCATCCTCTTGTTGTTTAACTCCTTTTGATGAGGCTGTGATATTTTTGGAGTGCTTGCCCTAAGCAAGTGCCAGTCTGTATGCTGGGAGGTGGGAAGGTGGGCAGGCAGCAGAAGGAAAAAAGGTTTTAACTTTCTTCTGTAGAGATGGTACTCAAGATACCATGGTGAGAACCCTGGTACTCATGGTTAGTTGGGTGGACAGGTAGAATTTGACTGAGTAAGCACCCAGCCAGGTGTCCTGAGAAGCATATTTTCTTTCAAACCGACACTGCTAACTTTGAAAGAAGTCCTAGGCAGCTCCACAGTCTTTACTGGAGAAAAGACTAAGTGCATTCAAAGCCAAAGTCCTGCCCTGTTGACTTTTTTCTGTCAGAAGACCTTCTGAAAAGGCACAGTCTGAGCTGGGATCACACGCAACTTCAGTACACAGACATTACAAAACCATCATCTGCGTTCTTGCAGCACTTGCCAGTGTTGTCTTCAGGATCTGCAGCGAGGAGACCTGGGCTTCTCAGTTCATCTGAAATCTGGGGAATGTAGAGTAATATTTTTTAGCTTTTTTCTAAAAAGAAGATAAAAGGCAAATATACAACAGAGCATGTGATTTCACCCCTTGTATCTTTGTCTACCCCCTACTCCTGTACCACTCTTCCCATCACCTTGGCTCATGAACTTTTGTTACACTAAGTGTAAATAGCTGGGCAGGCTTTGGCTGGATGATGCAAGCATGTCTTCCTATACCTGCTTACCATTTTTGCTATAGTTCAATAAAAAGCAAAGTATTATACTTTGAAGAAACTAGAGAAACTAAATTAAATGGGACGGAGAGGCCATCTATGAATTTAAATAACTGGAAGTAATGTCTGTTGTGTTTTCATAGGCAGTCTTCCTGGACTTAGATGTAGTGAGGTAAATACAAATATATATATTTTTTTAATTGTGAGCCAAAAGATTCAACAGGAGCAGTTTTCAAAACCAGTCTTCTCTAATAGAAGAACATACATGGGGTTAATAGTTCTTTCATTTCTTAACAGAATAGTCTATTCTTAGATAAGCAGCCACATATTTATAAATAAGCATTTCAGTTTGACATGTTGTACCTATAGGGCTGATTATTCACACACCATTTCATTATATTTTCACAAAATTATCCCATTGTTCAGTGCATAACTGGAGGTTTGCTCTAATCTGTAAAATAGCTCCTTCCTCTTCATGTTTGACAATTAGTTTAACTATGAGCTTTTTTCTTTACAGTGAGGGTGACAGAGCCCTGGACCAGGCTGCCCAGGGAGGTTGTGGAATCTCCTTCTCTGGAGACATTCAAGACCCGCCTGGACGCCTTCCTGTGTGATCTCATTTAGGTTCCTGCTCTGGCAGGGGGATTGGACTGGATGATCTTTGAGGTCCCTTCCAATCCCTGACATCCTGTGATTCTGTGTGGAGTGCGGGATCCTCTGTGCAACGTGTCTCATCTCTCCTTAGTGCATTTCTTTAAATGTCCCAGTCTCAAGTTCTCAGATCCTCCTGCCACCAACCACCTTTCGCAGAATGGTGGGGTTGGAAGGGACCTCTGCAGATTATCCAGTCCAACCCCCCTGCCAAAGCAGGTTCCCCACACCAGGTTGCACAGGAAAGTGTCCAGGTGGGTTTGAACATCTCCAGAGAAGGAGACTCCACACCCTCTCTGGGCAGCCTGTCCCAGGGCTCTGGCACCCTCACAGGAAAGAAGTTTTTCCTCATGTTTAAGTGTCTTAGCTCTGACTGAAGTCAGGACTTCATGGGTTAAGCTGGGGATGCGTTTCAACCTTGTAGCTCTGTTCTGTTGGTAGGTCATTTTAAAAATGTCAGCACTGAGATGCTACTAACTTATTACAACTGATCTTAAACAGTCTAGTGCTTCTCAGTTTTCAAACGAGCCTTTCAGTTCACCTACAAAATATGTATTTTTGCCTGACAGATGGATAATAAGCACGTGGCAAAAACAGCTTTTAGAACTGACTTGTTGGACTTGAAAGTGTATGTTTTGTATGCATAAAAATGTATACAGGCCAGCAGTGTCAAAAGCTTAAAAGGAAAGATCATTATAGCTTCTGCTAAATGCAGCTATGCTGCTAAATTGCCTGTGATCCTAGAGAGCAAATCTTGCAAGAGTAATCTGTGGTTTCCCAGTCAGTTGTAAAAGTCAGGTTCCTTTGAACACAGTCTTCCTGCAATATAAGCACTCCCCTCTCCATTACTCGACACAGAGTTTTTCAAATATTAAAGCACTTTTTTTCAACCAGCTTCGTTGCCACGCAAAGGACAACTCGAGTCTGTATAAAATATTTACGAGGAAATTAAAAGACAAACTAAAAGGAATGGCAAACCAGAAAATACTCTGGTTATACAGGCTGTGTCAAGCAGCACCAGACTCCCAGAAATTAAGATTTATTACATAAGCAAGTCTTGAAACATTCCAACTATGTTGTGTTGAGAGCTGTATGGAAGGTACAGTCTGTTACCTGGCTGTGGGCTGAGCTTTCCTTTCACACCTTTATTAAGGCAACTTCATTGGAAATAGGATGAGGAGCCTTCCACCTCTCTGTGATCATATCTATGGAGGATCATAGATATCAAATCATATCAAACAGAGGATTTTACCATCTGATAGTTGCCTAGTTGTTGGAACTGGTGGGGTTACCCAGCTAACTGGTGGGGTTAGCTAATATTACCCATTAGCTGGTAACAACTGCCAGTTACCAGCTCAGTGCAGGCTTTCCCTCTTGTGAGCTCCTGAGTCCCCCACTTTCCAACCCAGTAGACATCTTCTAAACTTTTATCCATTTCTCCTACCCTCAAGTGAGAGTTGAGGGACATTCACTCAGCACCAACCATGATTATCTGGTCCTGAAAACCATTTTTCTTCTGACAGTTTAATTGGTATCATCCAGTTACTATTTATTGGTTTAGAACATTGGTGTCTGTTGAAAAGAGGCATTAAAAACTGAAGAGTCTGTGCATATCTGTCCATCTTCTTTTTGGGTGTCATGTCGAACCATTGCACAGGCAAAGGCAGTGTCTCAGGTCACTGGTGACATAATCTGTTCCCTTGATTTACAAATCAATATATTAAGAATATATAGCTCTGGGATATTGCAGCATTGGTGGCAAAGTGATTCTGGTGTTTGAAAGTCTTTTGCTGTTTAACTTTTTTTTTTTTTTAACTGAGAACATTTTAGTGATCAGGTCTATGGGTGCCATAAAATAACAGTTTTACTGTTATAATGAGGGGAGGAAAAGCAACACAGGGCAAGAATGACTGGGTAAGGGCAGGGAAGGCTGAAACCAGCTTTGTCATGGTAGGAAACACCTGTTTAGAACAAGATTTACAAATCAAGGTTACTGACTTTCCATCTTGTGCAGAGAGTTATTCAAAGCCAGTCAAACCCAAATGCTATTACAAGTTTATTTGATGGACTGGAAAGTAGATGGATGCCACTGACAGAAGCGTGATGGATGAACCTGGGAAGAGAAAATGACAATCACGATGTCCAATATATTGCTTGGTGCTTAGAAGAGAGATGCTGGTAGTAGTTTGTATTCTATGAGATTCACAGGCAGCAAATATCCTTAACTGTTTACATGTATTCTTGTCTATTTTACGCTTGCAGGCAAGTTGTGAATTAAAAAGTGACCGAAATATTAGATTCAGCTAAGAATTTTTACAGTACCCAAGGACTGACCTTTGTAGGAAAGAATCCTACTTAGTTAAACAAGAAGCTGCTTCAGGTTTTTTTTTAGTCTGTTCTTATGAGATTTTCTAAGTCGCAAAGTTTTAAACAAAGCTAGAATCTGTTATTTCAAAATTCTAACACATCATATAAATGTAAATCACATCGCAATCAGAGGAATGAATTCATCATAAACAGCATCTTTATGGAAAATGTTGAGGAGGAACACTGCGGATAAAGGCAGAAAATCTCATTACACCATTGTGGGAGCGCGTGATTGTAATAGTTCTTGACACCAGGCAGCTCTACATCTTCTGGAAAACCGCAGGGGGAGTAAACACAGAATCTCTCCTCAGAAACAAATTGATACTTAAAACTCTTGCAAGAAGGACTCTGAACATGTCTCCTGAAGATGCTGTTTGAGAAGCTGTGGAAAGGAGCCTGTGATATTCTAGAGGTGGGATCCAGACAAGGGACATGTTTGCATGTCATCATCTGTCTTCTTCTGTCAGTACCAGAACCACTTGAGGTAGACCCTCAGCCTCCTGCCTCCATGGCAATTGAGCTACCAAGCATGTTCCTCTTTCCCCCTCTTCCTCGCACAGAGAGGAAGAGACAAAATGATGCAGAAAAGAGATTATCCAGTCCCAAAGCCATGGGAGAGGTTTTGTGCCCTGACCTTCATACACTGTCCATGGGGTGGTCAGGGCCACCACTGTGCCCTGAGAGGCCAGAAGAGACTTCCCCTACCCCAGTTGTGTTACAGATGAGCCCACCCTGTCTCAATGGGTCACCTCACAGGGACAGCAGGTCACCTGAGCACAAGGTGCACGAGCTGTGCCTGACTTCCCTCTCAAAACAGATCTTTTTATTCAAGAGGAGGAGAGAACATCTCAGGCACAAATCTTGGTGAGGTAACAGAGCAAATCACAAAGAGACCAGCAGCCCTCCCAGTTTAACAGGAAAATGCAAGATGGTGGAAATTCCAATGTTGAGGTATGATGTCAGAAGAACAATGCGTAGTGACGCTGGAGAAGCCCAGTTTGATGTTTCATTTAATGGCAGAATCACTTTGAGTTTTGTTTTCAATTTTCTTTCTTCTTTACTGACTTGTTGAGTTGCTAGCACTTGTAGGAGAACAAATTGAGTGCTGGAAAGATTTGTTTTCAATGAAACATGCTCAGAGATAAAAGTCAAGACCACAGGAAGATCTATGCTCCTACCTGGGTTATCCATAACACCTTCAGCTCTTAAAAAAAGACAAGATCTTGCACAGCTAACATTTTCCTCATGTCTGTTCACATCCCAAAACCAAGATGATAAGACCCTGTTCTATTCTTCCTGTTTACCCCTCACCTTGTAGCAGTCCACCTGCAAATGCTCTGAGAGGTTCAGAGTATCTGTATGTTAAAGAAGGTGCTTAGGATATATATATGTCACTGTCCACATCATTTTCCTTTAATATATTGAGATTTCCAGACCACAATAATATTCCTCAACCTGGCAACTGCTGTGGAATGTATAATAGTTATTATCTGGTGTCTAATGGTGTTTAAAATGGAAACCTTTGGCCATTGTCTATCCAGCTGTAAAGTGGATAACCCATCTAGTTTATAACACAAGGCAATTCCAGCTCTTGTTTATTATCTGAGATTTCTCTTCATCAAGGACTCTCCTGCACATTTGTATTTGGAACAGTAAAAATAATACTAATTAAAAAAAAAGCTATAGGAAGCCACCAAAACATCTGTGCTAATGCATTTATAAACATCAAGTAGAACTACAAACTGGCTATTATTATTTTGAACACCTGGAATGAAAACATTTCTCAGGCTTCTGCTGAAAATTGCCAGCTCCTAAATACATATTGCTGGGATGTATTTGAAGACACCATTTGCAATTCACATCTGATTTACTTTCTAATTAAACAGTGCTTACAAACGTACTAATAATGAAATGCATGTAAATCATCTAGTACAAATACCACAAGTTATACATGTCTTCACATTTCCTACTTCAAACCAGAGCATTTATGAAATCCTGAGCCTCCAGCAGCTTTTCTCATATTGTATTCAGTTGGGGGGGGATGTGAAACAACAACATTGCTTTAAAGGGACCTTGTGAAATTATTTTGGTAAATACATTTCATTCTTTAAAATAGACACAGTTCAGGAGTAAAATAAACTTTATTAGAAAAGTTTTCCTGAAGAGCCATGCAGTAAATTTCTAGTCTAGAAAACACCTCTTCAAATGTCATATACACCTGCCAGAAACCCACTCTTCAAGAACTTGTCCAGAACTTGTCCTGCTGATACTGCACACAACATGTAGGATAAAAGTACAGCTTTCATTTTAGGAACAAAGCCTCAGAAAACTGAAAAATCTGGCCTTGCTGGGATTTGAATGTTCTCTGTAGCAGCTGTATCATCCCCAGAACCTTTGCACACCATTTGTTCAATAACAATTGGTTATTTTTTATACTAAGCACAAGTGTTAATTATTATAAAGGTTTCTATATTAAGTTCAAATCTCTTTTCTGATTTGCAGTGCATATATGAAATGCGTACACTGAACAAACAGAATGAGGCAAACACTTTAAAAGTGTTTGGACACATTGTTTGAGTAAAATCTATGAATTCTTTTCCATAGGATCTATGGAGTACTTGTATAGAATTCCCAAACTAGTTATATACCTTTTTTACACTCACTAAAAAGTTTCTAGAAAGAAAGGATCTCGGGTATACACATGAACACATTTGTATCACATTTATGCAACTGGCTTGAAAATGCTTTGTGTGTTTGTGGAAAAAACCACCCAACATCTGTGACTGACACTCTTGAGTAACCAAGAGACTAAACTACATTCAAATAAACCACTGAATTTGAAGCCATAGCAAATCCCAAATTCAGTTCAGAGCTGAAATGCTATTCAAAACAATTAGTGTTCTAGTTGGATTCAGCAGTGTTCATTTCTTTTCATATTCATGAATCTTTGGAGGTGATCTAGGTAGTGAAGTCAACAGACTTCTTTCAGGTGAGTCCTCAGCCTGCTGTGACCCTTGAAGGTACCTTGTTCATCCAGTCTGGTGAACAGCAGCAAAAGTATGAGACAGCTAGTCAGGTTCCAAATTGAAAACTCATTGGAAAATCAACTTTTATCGTACTCCCTTAAATTATATTCCCTCGTAATATTAACTGGATATTTTCAAGCACAAATACATTCTCCAAACCAGGTCAAGGACACTGCTGAGAGAATCTAGGATTTGGCAAATTCTGTTTGACCAGCACTGCATAATTCGAACAAACCAAAGTCTGTTCATGAATAATCTGTAAATACAGAAGGAGGCTAAATTTGTCAAACAAATTCTTAACTCTGCAGTGTTTGCCCTGCTCCAAATGCCCTTTGTTCTCAGCTGGTGATCCTTGTGTGCTCAGCGTTATAGGAAAAAAATCCATGCTGGGAATAACTGAGGTGCTACAAATTTCAGGGAAAAGAAGTTTACTCCAAGCTTCTGGGCACTTGTACATGGATTTGACTCTGGTAAAATGCTGCTGCAGTCTATCACCTTAATTTATACGACAGGAACAGTTTAACTTGGACAAAGGAAAGTCTCTCTGAAATAAAAAGAGGAGCTCGACCCCTGTGGCTCAGCAAGCTTCTCTGTGTACTGCCTTCTTCTTCTTTGACAGGCTGAAGGAGTTGGGGCTGTTCAGCCTGGAGAAGAGAAGGCTCCGGGGAGATCTTATAGCAGCCTCCCAGTACCTGAAGGGGCTACAAGAAAGCTGGGGAAGGACTTTTCATAAGGGTAACTAATGACAAAACAAGGGGAAATGGGTTTAAGCTGAAAGAGGGGAGGTTTAGATTAGATATTAGGAAGAAGTTCTTCACTGTGAGGGTGGTCAGACACTGGCCCAGGTTGCCCAGAGAAGCTGTGGCTGCTCCTCCCTGGAAGTGTTGAAGGCCAGGTTGGATGAGGCTTTGAGCAACCTGGTCTAGTGGAAGGTTTCCCTTGCTGCTGGCAGGGGGGTTGGAACTGGATGAGCTTTAAGGTCCCTTCCAACCCAAACCAGTCTATGATTCTATGATTCTGATGGAAAGGAAGTATCCCTCAGCCTATGCCCACCTGTCAGCTGAGGCAGAGAAACAGACCATGGGCATCCTCTAAGTTCATCCTCAATGTGAGTGAAACAAAATATATCACACTCAGTATTCTTTCTTTCTTTTTTTTTCTCACTTTACTTACTCTTGGCAGGGAGTAGGAAAACTAATATTTCTATTATATAAAAATACACAGTGCAATAGAAGCTCTGATTTTAAGCTGGAAATATATTGCTCCTACTTTAGCTATGAAAATAGAATCCATCTCTTATTTTGTTCCTGTGAATTTAGGTAGGATGTGACTTTCATTTTGGCTTAGTATCCCTGCCTTCTTTGATCCCTGGATAATGTCTTTAATTTGGGTATTAGACTGATCTAGTTAATTAATCATAGCATACTTCCAAGGTCTTACTAAACCTATCATGGACTCCTCATATGGTACTTAGCACAGCTATTCAGCTGGGCAGAAAAAAGCCTTATCTCCTCTCCCCAGAGGCGGATAATCTAGCCTCTAAATCTAGCAAAACTTGCAGCAGCTATTGAGGGGATGTCTGTCCTAAAATCCACAAGCAAACTTTCCCCTGCTAGTTTTCTGTTACTGATTGAGCCTTGTTTTCTATTTCTTTCTCTTTTTTCGGTAACAAATGGTGACTGATTAAGGCTTTTCACTGCAAATCAAAGGCATTCATCCTGTTTTCTGTAAAAATTGGGGTAGTGACAAATTCACAAATGCTTTGCCTGAATCAGTTCTTTGGAAGAACTCTGGCTTGGCCCAAGGAGAGTGTTTGATCAACGTAATATCTTTTACCCAGTGTGTGAAACTAAAAGCAATTACTGGAAGGAGTTTAGCCTAGGGGTTAGGCAGAAGACTAGACCTCTGCTTTATCTTGTTTGGCTCTGCCACTGAGATTTACATTTTCAAAGGTAGTTTACAATTTTGGAGGGGTTCAACTATCTCCAACATCAAAGGTCCTTGTGTCTGGCAAGCAGAAAATAAAACGCAAGTGCAATTAAAGAGCAAATTTGAAGGCTGCTTTAAAGCTCCCTCAAAGCATTGCCACCGATTTCAGTAATCTCTGGGTCAGTTGCACAGGCCTTTACTTCTGTGCCTATCAGTTGGTAGCAAGAGACAGATGAAATGAATGCTCTGGACAGGCAGCACAGTTAAGTGGAGCTGCAGGTCAGAAAATTTATGTTCTGACCCTTTATCTGCCACTGATGCAAGCCTAGACAAATCATTACATCCCTCTCCATCTCGGTGGTAAAATGGGATGATACCCATCCACCTTGTAAGGCATTGCACTTGGTGCTCCACCAGCGGTACTCATTCTATGACTAGGAGGCTTAATTATTTGAAACACTTTGAGATGTAAGCTGCTCTGAAAGTATGAAGTGTTATCATTCCTGATAACAATGAAAACGCAAAAAGAATAATTTCCAGTAAATTAACACAGAACCGCAGATCAGTGCCGATCTTGTGGGTTATAAGCGTGGCATTTCTTCCCGAGAGCTACGGTAGGATCTTCGCCCCTTCATTCATTTCAGCCAACAGTTAGGTTCAGATTGCCTTTTAAATATTTAATAACTGCTTAGGACGTTTTATTTTATGGTAACACATCGTGCATCCCTGGGCTTCTCAATTCAGCGCCAGGTTTTAGAACAAACAAAGCCAGTTAGTTCCTCTGGAGATGGTACGACCCTCCCTTAGAGTTTCCTGAAGGTCATGAAACATCTAAAGGAGGGTTCTTTCATTTTTCACACCCTTCTTTCCACCGACCATCAAATCAAGCAAAGCTTCTCTTAATCATTATCAGGGAGACAAAAAGTTATAGTGGGGAGCAATGGACCGGAATTTCACACTCCATTTACACAATAACTCTGAAGGCTGCTAATGTGCTGTTTGCTTTTTTAGCAGGCATCTCTGCTGCCATCACCGAAATGCATTTTGGCTCTGCTCCCAGGGCAACTTAACTATTTATGACAGCTTGTCTTGAAGTGCCTACATGAACATTAGGATGTCCACGGCAATCTGCAAATTGACCCATCCACGTGGCATTTGAGATCAGATGGAAAGAGCTTTAATAATGTAATGAAGGTTAGGGTAGATGTCATTTTTAATTTATCTTTTTTTTCCTCATGCTCTGGCAGCAGCTCCTATTTTCCATCCCATCTTCTGGCCAGGGTATGTCAAATTGTGAAATTCTTCCATATTAACAGATGCTAATGACCTGACTCTGACTTAGACTGTCTTTCATTACACATTCAGTCAGACAATAAATGGGAAATATAAACTCCCACCCTGCGTAAACCATTTTCCTCTGGAGAGTGAACCTGCTACACCAGACCCAGCTGTTTGCTTATTGTCCAAGATGAGTGATGGATGAGTAATTTAAAAGACAGACATTCTTCGTGACAGCTTTCATTTCCATGCTGCTCCAAGCTTCAGAGATGGATTTTATTCTTCAACCTTGATTTCAACTTTTTATTCTCTCTTAGAAGCAAAACTGCCTAATAAAAAGACATTTTGAGACACACATAATAACAGGGAAGAAAACAAACTTCAGCTGAGATCCATCTTCAACTCCCAGCAAGAGTGAGGAGTTCTGTCAGGGAGATTCACCGGGGTGAGAGAGGTCACAGCTCCTAACTGTTGCTGATTTATTCACAGGGCAGCCCAAGTTGAGCTACCTCACCTCATTAGCCCACACTTTCTCTGGGAAAGAATTGATGTGCATCAGGAGCTGTGAGAGAGGCAATTTGTTACAGAAAGTTATAGCTGAGGAAGATGCAGGAAAAGAGTGAGTTACTTCCCATCTTTGCACCTTTGTTTCCCTTCGCCTGATCTGACTATAAATATTTGGTGCAGCTAGTGGTTTTAAATAGATGGCTGTAGAGTACATATTGCAGTTTTCCCCATAACCCATCTCCTTAGGTGATAATTATCTTTCTCTCCCTGTCTTCCCCACAGGGCTAACAACATTCTCACCTCTCTCTTTGCTAACATCTTCCCTTCCGTGGATACCAGTCACCTTTTTTGCTCCAACTCTCAAACTGATTAGCATAATTAAATTACGTTAGAGTCGTCGATCCCAGCTTGCACTCAGTTGGAAGTTTGTTACTTCTAAGGAGCAGAGGGATTTGAGTACTGCAGACTTGTTCATTTTTCTAACTATCAGCAGATTCTAACAAAAGAGTCTCTCTCTAAGTATAACCTTCTTTATAATCATAAACAACAAACCCACACCTGTAGGTCTGTATATATATATTTTATATTTTTTTAAAGGGTCTGTATAATACCCAGCAAAATGTGACCTCAGATTCAAGACCTCCAGGTCCAACAGTGATGCAAAAATGTTCATAACCTGAGAACTTGTGATAGTTTCACAGAGTCCTTCAGGAATACATGAGATTTTATTAGGTCCCTTTGAAAAAAAATCCACTCTATATATCAAGATGTGACTGGTTTCAGAGTTAGGATGTAGGTCTGTCCAAGGGGAGCAGAACAGCAGTGTGCTCTGAGCAAGTATCTGTCTAGATAAGCTGCCTTAACCTGTTACACCGTCGCTGACATTGGCACTACACCATTGCTAACATCACATGAAACACAAATAGGCTTCCTGTAAAGTGAGACATATCTCGTTTAGGAAGTGCTACAGTTAAAATGCCAGCAATAAGTCTGGACTAGATTTTCTCTTGTTCTTGTGACAAGAAGACTTGCACCAGTAATCACAGGAGCTGGGAAAATTTAAGGAAAGAGGATACAGTATGGTTAAGGGCAAGCACTACTGCAGATCAGCCTAGTGGTTTCCTGTGCACAATTAAAAGACAACCAGTCAGAAAGCAGACTTCATGGTAACAAAAATGATTACTCCCAGAAATGCATTGGTTTCGCTCTTCAGGGAGAGACCATTTAATTTTATTTGCTGTGGAAAGTTTAATTTACTCCTGATTGTAAGTTGCACGGCAAAAGGCTAAGCAATAAACAGCCCTTCATGCCTGAAGGAAGATGGCAGGAATTCATGGGGGACACCATCAGCTGAAGTGGGCTGAGGTGACAGGGCAGGGCAGGGACCCTTGCTGCCACTCTCCAAAGGATGGAATCAGCTCTGGTCAGTCCTCTACTGCTTTGTGCAACTAAAGATGCTCTTACACAACTGCTAAAAATTGAAGTTCCTCTTTTCTGAACAGTAAAACCTCGGTCTCTTTAGCCTTGCCTTAGAATGGGCTAATAGCAACAACTGTGACATCTTAATTTGACACGGATTTCTTGCATAAAGTTTCTCTGTGTAAAGTTTCACTGCATTCAGTATCCTAGAAAAAAGGTACTTGTGAGTTACAGTATTGGTCTGGAAAGGTATTTTGTTTTGCTTCATTTTTATTGGGTTTTGCTTGCTTGTTTGTTTAAAGAGAGATGAACAAAGGACAAGGAAGAGAGTTAAGAAAGGGAACTTGTCATTGCCTTAATCTCAGACTTTGAACAAGAGGTAACGTTTCCTGTGATTTATTATGGTGGATGCAATTGTATCTTCTGAGAGAGACTATAGATTACAAAACATGCCTTCCTTGTGGCTGCAGACATTAGTCAGCCCCAGTTTACCCCAGACAGCAGCAAGGATTCATTCTACAACTGTAATCATTCATAAAATAAAAAGTTTATTGGTTTGGGTTTTTTTTGCCAAGGACCTGAAGTGGAGTCAGTAGTCTCAGCAGTAAAGCTCTCATTGCCTAAGGAGCGGTGTCTGAAGGAATGACTGCAAAGAATTCATCCCACTCCTGTCCTTTCTTGGCCAACAAATGTGAGATCAATAGTGTCTGAGCAGCGTTCTTGAACTCAGCACCAATGTGAGTTGCATCAGTGAGTCAATTCACTTTGGTTGCTTTCAGTCCACTTTAAAGGGAAGTGTTGCCTGATGAACTTGGGGAGGTTTTATGTTGTTTTTTACTACTGAGTCCTTGCTGGTCCAGAGGAATCACTCCAGCAGGCTCACCTATCAGCTCACTGCCCAGTCTTTTATACAATGGCCAAAGTCACAGAGGGGATAAAGGTAGAAGGAATAAGGAAGGTTGTTTCCCACATCCACATAAAGTTTTAGTATCTGCAGCACGCTAGGGAAGGAGTTCCAGAGTGTACATCTGCATCACACGAAGGATCACTTCCATTGTGAGTTTGGAGCCTGGCAGGTGGTGCCAGGTCAAGTCCTTTAGACAACCTTGTGAGTTGTCTGGTGAGTCCTTTAGATCATCTCTGGGAAGACACAGAGAGCAACTGGCCTGTGTTCACCATCTCTGACACTCATGCTTTTATAAACCTCTGCCACATTCTGTCTCAAGTCATACCTTTTCCAGGCTCAAAGATTCCCAGAACCCACAGTCACTCCTTATGGGAAAACAATTCCTGACCTTTTTCTGCATCTTTTCCAATTCTTTGATATCCTTTTTGGGATGAGGGAAGTAGGGCTGCACACCATGCAACTGCAGCGTGGGTTTCTATAGCGGCATGATGATGCTCTGGGTTTCATTCTCTGTATCTTTCTTAATTAGCCCCAACAACCAGATTGTTTTTCAAACTGTTACTCGGCACTGAGATAAAATTTTTCCTGAAACTTTTTGTTATAACTGAAACATCTCATTCTTGTGTGGTCATGAGAAGCTCAAAGCCCATCATTTTAAATCAATATCAACCATATAAATAATTCACCATTTTATGTGGTGGAAGGAACTATATAAATGAGAAACTTTGTCATCTCTCTGAAGCAGACTCACCACTTCAGCTCCAACACACTCCAACATGCTCTCATGTTTTGATCTGGTATTTGAAGGTCATTCTCACGGGATGAAAAATATACAAGTGTGTAAATAAATAATTAAAAAATACTTTAAAATATTCCTTTTTAAGTTCATATAACAGTCATGGAGAATAAGCCTGACAGTCCTGGGTGAAGATAAAGACTAGTACTTATAGAATGGAAGCAGAGCAAGCCTTCCTTACACAGCCTGCCTCAACCAGAGCTGGGTGAATATTTTAAAAGTATTTTAGGTTCCAGTCCTACCTTCTCATCTATGGAAAAAGGACCTGCTACCTGTAAAGAATCTTCATGACATCTCTGGGAGACCGAGCTAACTCTAAGGTCTGCTGGTTGGTTGGGCATAGATTTAACAAGCTCAAAAGAATATTGTCTCTTTTATTTTTCCATTTCTGTATGCAGATTTTCATTAGGAAGCTATAGTCATCAGCAAGCTCGAGCTCCTCTTATTGTCAGGGTGAAATTAGAAAAATAAAATACTGCTGGAGCCAACTCTGTTCCATCTGCAGATGTCATCAAAGTTGGGAGTGGCCAACTGTAATGCTGACTTTCCACCTTGCAACTCCTGAGAGTCCCCCTATACAACCCCAAGGTGTTTTGCCTGTCTTTCCTCCATCCCTCTGTGCATTTCCCATATGATGCATCAGGTTCCCTCACACCTCGTTTGGAAGAAAAACACATTATTTGTGTGTGAACAATCCCCATGGCCAGCTGAGCCCTTACCCAGCACTGCCTCCCTTGGAGCTCAGTGATTTTTGAGAAGGTAGGGCTGCTTGCTTCTTCATACTGTTTTTAAGTTTCTTGCAAACCTGAAGTTCATAAAATTCTCTGAGGTTTTTTTCAAGTCCAGGTGAAAAAAAAAATTACTTCCTTGTCTGAGTGTGCACTTACTGGGATCTGCAGAATTTCACCATTGAAAATTTTTATAAAAGATAGATCTATTTTCTGGTTTTTGAAACTGACAGTGTCACAATTTGCATGGTGACAAGTATGAAGACTTGTCATAATATATATATAAATATATATTCCAGATATATATAAAAATATATATATCTGGAACAGAATATACAAACAGCCATGAAAAATATGTGACTATAAATGTGAAAGAAACTCTTACAATCCCCAATTTCACAGTACAGTTTTGTCAACAAAGATTTCATCCTTCCTCAATTCATGCAAAAACCCCCTTGCACTTTCTAATCTAAAATCCAAGAGATAATGACATCTTACCAAAAAAACCCACAACAAAAAAGCAGCAGAAAAAACCCCAAAACAAAACAAAGCAAAAAGCCACCAAAATGTAAATGCTCTGCTTAATTTAAATGATTAGAAACCATATTCCTTCAGCTGCTGCCAAGCAGTGGGGGAAGGTGAGGAGGGATTAAGCACTGAAAGGAACTGAGATGCCAAAAGAAATGTACAGCTTGTGTGGGGACTGGGGACTCTTTTCTCAGCAATGTGTCCATAAATTTTATCCTGAGTGTGTATCGTGAGCTGGAAGTCAAAGATTTAATATTGAGGGCAGTGAGCCAGCAGCACGTTGGGAAGGTTTTATATTAACTCCCCACGCACCGCTCTGCTGGTGCACCTCAAATTGATCTGCAGAGCTACTGTCCTGGTGTGTAGCTGGGCCAGAGCTGGTTTCTTTTTAGCAGCTGGAACAGCGCTGGGGTTTGGGTTCAGCTGGGATTTGTCAGGAGAGAAACACTGAGAACAGACCAATGTTTTCTATTGTCACTGGAGGTTGAAGGACTTTGTGTTTTGCTGGTCTGCAGGTGCAAGGTCTGGGGGGGCACAAGGAATATTAAAATTAGAAAGCCAAATTGGCATTTGGATATGCCAGTGGGGTATTCTATATCACAGAGCATCATGTTCAGTGTATTAATGATGGTTTCTCTCCCATGGTGGGGCTCTTGCTCTCTCTGGCTTTGGCTCGGGCTCTGGCTCTCCCGGGATTGTGGTTTCGGGTCGGGACTGTCACTCCTCCGGGATCGTGATCTGGGAACGGGCCGGGTTTGGTCAGTGGGTGGTGAGCAATGGCACTGGGTGTCACTCATTTGCATATTTTATTATTATTTTAATATCATCATTATTATTAAGTTTTATTTTATTTCAATACTTAAATTGTTCTTATCTCACCCTGAGTCTCCCTACCCTTCCCTCCCCAGTTCCCTCCCCTGTTCCCTGGGTGGGGAGGGGAGAGTGGGTGAGCTGCTGTGTTTGGCTGCAGCCAGGTGAAACCACCACAGCTACATCCATTCCCACTCCCCTGTGCACAAACCTTTGTCACATCTCAGAAGAGGTTTCTACAACACTTTGCGCCTCCAGCCCAAAATTTCATTAGTGATTCTGCTGTCCAAACCATGATTCTGAGTTTCTTCTGAAACTCCCTGCAGCCTCTTTTGCTGCACAGCCCCTTCATGCCAACTCCCAGTAACTTTTTGACTTTTCATCCCCGTGGCTTTCACAGCAGCTAATCCTGTTCCTTACTTATCAAAGGAAGAACTTTGGAAACCACTCACCCGGGCTAAATTGGAATCAGCAGCCAGCTCTATATTCTATTTAGATTCACTGGAGCCATTCAGCCTGTAAGAATTATTAATCTCACTCTATCTGGAATTTCCATGGATTCTCTAGCCAAGAGGTTAGTCATTGAGATTATGTGTATTACATCTTATAGAACTGAAATGCTGAAGTGATGAAGGCCATATAGGCAATTTGCAGATCTAAAGGGAACGCTAGCTAATAGGAGTATGAAAGCTGAATAGCATGATATATTCCATCAAAGCTGAGCTTGGAAGTTGCCTTATTACTTTTAGGGATGTATTCTGAATGTTCCCTTAACCACAGGAATATCTTTTTCATCAAAGTGCCAGATTCAGACACTTCAAAGACTGACAAATATCTTACAAATATCAATTAGTTCCAATGACTTCAAGAGAGACATAGATCATGTTTTGGGTTTCTGAACCATGGTGAATTCTACTGTCTGCTCAGTGAAACAGAAGATACTGCCTAAAAAGGACAGGAATTTCCAGTGTAAATAATTTGCAGCCAGTGACATGATCTTCCCTGTACTGAGGACGACTTTTGTAGGCATCAAAACCAACTCCCTGCCTTGGGACACGGTTTCCAGCTTCAGGGTCACTGTGGTGGTTGTGATCAGCAAAGCTGAACAGAATGAGTCTCAGCAGAAATTACAGTATTTGAAGTGAAAGTCCTACTGAGTGATGTTATAAAGAATGCTCAAACTTTTTATTTGGGAAGTGAAGGAAACATCTTCTGAGTTTGAAAATAACACTATAAGGAAATAGAAAAGGAGAAAAACACTTGCCATGGGAATGTGAAGATTTTCAAAAAGAAAAGACATCAGTAATTTTTTCCCAGTGCTCATCCAAGTAAAGGTTTGTTTCAATATTTTAGCTTGGAAATAAGCATATAAATAAATTATGAAGCTATACACCTTCTTTATAATGCTTTCCTATGAAGTTTTAATAACAAGCCCATTCTTCCTGCCTTTCTTTGCCAGTAAAGCCTGTCTTTGGCTAATGCATGTTTCATTATTATGAAAAAAGCAATCAGCTAATTGGATGGGAGTACTGATCTCAAGTGTCACTGAGAGGGGAATGAGAAACAAACATCCTTCTTATGAGCAAGCAATCTAGTTTTCACAAAGGCTGAACACCAACTTTAGCTGGAGGTAGGAGAATCCAACTTCCACACAGTGGTAGTTTTTGCCACCTGGATTTCCATTTTCCAGTCACCTACTCTTCATTCAGCATCTTTCAAAATCATTTCTTAGTTCCATGGACCACTGGTCCCCGAAACATGAATTTTGTTATTCGCCTTCAGGAGATAGCTCAGCTAATTCTTTATGAATCAAACAGCAGAAACAGGTTCTACATGAATGAAAATAGGTTTCTAAAGCTTCTTATAATTAGATTATAATCATCTGGTGTTTGCATTTGTGTGTGCATGTATGTATACCAGTGTATATGTAACGTGTGCGTACCTGTAACCACAGGAGAGCAATGCCTTTTAATGAACAGTATCAGAACAATGCAAAACTCTTGTCACCTTCCTTATTAGCTGGAGATTCTCCTCTAACTCCCTGTTTAAGTTGAATCAGTGCTTTCAAAGCTGGGTTCACAGCACCAGTGTCTACACAGTGCCCAGGTTGTGTTCTCAAACTTAATACTTGTGTATAATGTTACACAAGTTTAAGATTATTTTGTTTGCCACGGCAAAGCCGTTACTGGAGGATGCCCTTAGGAACACAAAGGAAAGCTGGAAAACCTCCTAGAAAAGGAAGTCAAGAACTACACTGAAAACACCAAAAAAACCCCTGGATAGACTCAACTGAATTACCTGAAGTGACATTTTTGCATGGTACAAGTAGCCCCCCCCACAAATCGAGCACAGCATCTGTAATCAGATCACTTGTAGATCTTGCTGAGGTACAACATCTCTTCTACCACACAGCTGGTTCTGTGTCAGAAGGAAAATGCCACCTACAGATTTGTAACATCCATGCAGCTGTAAATGTTCTTTCTGGGTCTCCTCAGTCCAACACTGACTGCCTGAACCTGGTTATCTTACAAGATCTGATGAGTGTATGCTGCAAGACAGTGCTGCTTAAGAAAAAATGTTACAAATGCTTCCAAGGTTGTGAGTTTTCCCAAAAGAGAAAATGTCTTTACAGTAACTATTGTGAAAAAAATCCTGACACTTGTTAAGGTTTTTATGTTACGTCTTATTCCACAGTATCATTCAATCTCTTGAAAATTCCCCGCTTGCCTGCTTGCAATCTATTTTGCAGCCAGCCCTGTGAAAGCACTGTCACTTCCTCTTCTGCCTTTCTTCTCCAACCCTGCTATGAAGGAGGTATGTGAAAATCAACCTAGGTGCACATCTTCCCGTGATACAATTGTCACCAGGTGCTACCTTAATACACACGATTTCTTCACTTATGTAGGGTGAAATCAAAGCTCCACGCTCATTTCTCCTCACACATCATGCTAATTCAATCAACTCTCTTTTGTTAACTAGCTGTTATTCCTGGGGGGGGCGGAGATGAGGGAAGCAATACTGAATTTGATAAAGTGATGCAGGGATCACTTTATGTATGTACAAAGTATGTAGGCTGGGAACAAACCTTCTGTAAGCTCCATCCTAAGACTTGCAGAGTGCTGTACCATACCACCCCAAAAAAAAAAGCAGCACCCATGAATCATACCAGTTCAGAAGGATCCTTACAAAATGATGCAATTCTTCATTATAGATTACATTATAGATTACCTTTAAGAAGACACTTAGCAGGATAAATTACTTGTTGTTATCAGCAAACCAGACTTGTCACATTCTTGGGTCCCAAATAAATACTCTTAGATTTGTTGGTTATTTCAAGATCAATATACATAGCCTTGTAATAGCAGAAAATTAGTTCATCAATAGGAATTGACCAGTGCATAATCCCAAAATTGCAGTTATGCAGATTAAAAGTAGCTGCTCTGTGTGTGTGTGCGTGGGTGTGTGGGTGGGTGGGTAGGTGTATATTGATTTATATATATTGATTTATATAAACTCCATCCCTGATGTGCCTGATCAGGAAATTTGAAATTTTCCAATCTGATGCAGACTAAATCTAAGATTACTAAATCTGATAGAACTGAGGAAATCAAAGTCAGACATGACACAGCCAGAGGCTTTGAAACGACATCTTATTTTCCAGATCTCTACTGCACTGAAAAATCAAACACATGACAACAGAATGTTCTTGGGACCTTTTTCCATTCGTTTAATGTCTGGGTTCCAAAAATACTCCCTGGGCAAGGATCATCCCTTTGCACAGTGTATGCAGTGCTATGTGGAGCAGAGGGAGAGGAAAAGGAAAGAAGGAGAGAACCAGTGTGAAAAAAGGGAACTCAGTTTCCCAGAGAAGACTGTCAACATTACCTGTCAGCTCCTCTGTGCACCACTGGCTTGGATAATTTCTTATTTCCAGTGCAACTGCTTTAGAGCTTTACATGAACATGGCATGTGAATGGCAGACAGAGGAGCCATCCCTAGAAAAGAACATTTTGCAAGATTTTCCTTTTCATGAGTATTTCATTATCTACGTCTTTCAATTAGCTATCAACTTTAAACTTGTGTACCCTGTTTTAAACAGAATTAACAATCCTTCTAACTGTATGTGAAAAACTAGGATCCCTTTATGCAATTCAGGATAATCTGAACATCTGTAAAAATTGTGGATTATTACCATGTCTTACATAAGCCATGAAACAACCAGAAAAACAATTATTCAACTTAGTGGTTCAAAACCCATGAAAAGCAGGATTTAGATCTGAGTTCTTATTTGTAATTTGTCTCAGTAATTTTAATTCACTTCAACCTATCACAATAGGTCAAGAAACCTTCTGGAAGAAAGGGCTTTCAAAATGTTTGAGACTTGTTCTTTGTGCTTGGACAGTCTGCACTGAGGGCACAGGAACAGAGTCAACGTTTGACCAGGAAAAAAGGAAACAGGAAAATTTTTAGAACATTTTCAACATTCATAATATATCAGGATGGAGTCCTGGTTGAGGTTGAGTTGCAAATTAAAGTTCAAGAGAGTTTAACTTGAAGCATTACCAAACTGAAAGAGAAAATTCAGGTTGATGCAGGAATTCATAAGAGTCTTGTTTCACAAGTTCAAGGCAGACATCTTATTATGGCCAAATCTGTGTATTTCCAGATGAGATCCCTAAGGTGAAACATTCAAAGCACTTCAGGACTTTCTGCAAAATGTACCTCTTGAAACCTCAAATTTCCAGTTTTATTTCCAGTTCCCTCTAAATACAGGACTATAAACTAGGAAATGCTTAAATTCAGGAGTAAAATTAATTTTCTGCACTTTCTACCCTATTATTTACTACTATGCACATGAAATATGCTGGAAACATTTTTTTTTTTAGAAAAAACAATTTCACTAAATAAGGCCCCACACCCAGGTCATCCTCCAAACATGGAAACTATTTCAGTGCCAGCTTTGCAAAACTCGGAAGCTGGTAGTGTCTTCATTCTGACCAGTGGCTCAAGACTCAGAAGAATTTGTTTTTCTGATGTTGTTCCTTTGTGCTTTAGATAATTGAATGCCCATCAGCAGAGATACGGATGCTCATATAGCTCACGTGTGAGTGAATCTCCTAACCACCTATGCCATAGCTTGGACTCAAATCTTTTCTAGAGTGTGGAATGCCACCAAAAGAAGGAATTTTTCTTTTAACCTCATTTGAGGACACTCACCTAAGAAATTTTCTTCCCGTCTTGCCTCCCTCTGTGTTGATCCAATTGGATCAACAAGCAAGTGAATTGGTTTTCTTTTCTCACTGCTGCTGGCCTGCCTTTTTTTCCCCCCTAGTTCAGCAAGCAAATCAAGAAGTCAATTATTTGCACAGCCCCATGTGAAGTTTTTCACACCAGGAATAATGCTCCCATTTCACTGTCTTACTTGTCCTCACAGTTTTTTTTTCCTTTTGGGAACCAGATTATGGCCTCATAAACCTGTGGGATGCTACTGCAATGGCTTAAATACAGTAACAATTAAAACAAGTTGGAGCACTAATTGAATTGCCTCTTCTAAGGGATTTTTCCATTCAGAAAGGAAAAAGTTACAGTTTCCTTATAACTGTGTCTGCCAACATATACACAACGAGCTTTCAGCCGTATTCACTAGTCCCTCTTTCTATGTATGTAATTGTGCATCTTAAAATTCATGTTCCTGGGGGTGTGTAAAAGGTTTTTATGAAGCACTGAACAGTATCAGTATCCATAGATCTCACTCTCCAAAACTAGGAGTGAATAACAGTTCTCTATTTGCCAAATATTAGTCATCCTGCTGCAATGGGCAGCCACCAGCTGGAGTAACCCCTGCCAGACCAGGCGTTGTCACTCCAGCTCTTCCCCAAAGCTGGTTTGTGTGAGCCATCACTGACAACAGGACCAACTGATTTGTGAGGGCACCTGATGGATCCAGTCTTGGTCACCTGCTCCCAGATTGCCACCTTCTCAGGGGTGTGCAGGGCAATGCTTTCAGCCCAATGCTACACAGTGGCCACCAACCAGAACCAATTTGTGGCTTCTCTGTGTGGTTCTAGCTAACAGTTCATTCCACTTTGAGGAAAGATAACAGCATCAACCGTCTCAATCTTGGATTGAATGTGACTGCTTTTAGTGTTCTACCTACTGCCCTACAGAGTGACCAAACCCCTTTTGGAGAATACAGACGAGCAGAACAAATATAAGAGAAAGATTTCAGCCTGGAGAAGAGAAGGCTCTGGGGAGACCTTGTTGCTAAATTTCAGTACTTGAAGGGGGAGTGTAAGAAAGATGGGGACAGACTTTTTAGCAGGGCCTGTAGTGACAGGACAAGAGGTGATGATTTTAAACTAGAAGAGAGGAGATTCAGACTGGATATAATGAAGAAATTTTTTATGCTGAGGGTGGTGAAACCCTGTCCCAGGTTGCCCAGAGAGGTGGTAGAAGCCCCATCCCTGGAAACATTCAAGGTCAGGCTGGACGGGGCTCTGAGCAACCTGATCTGGTTGAAGATGTCCCTGCTCACTGCAGGGGGGTTGGACTAGATGGCCTTGAAAGGTCCCTTCCCACCCAAACCAGTCTGTGATTCTGTGATTTTTGTGTAAAACTCTTTCTATTTCACAAAGCTTTGTGTTGGTTTGGGTTTAGTCTCCAAAGCAGATGCACATAGCTATGGCAATGACCATTCTGAGCAGTTAACTCATGCAGTCTGCCACTGCTCACACTCACACTCCACACCATGGAAGTCACCTCTTTCCTTTAGGGACCTGGGAACACACGTTGTTTAGAAAGCAACAGAGAGGAAGCTCCTACCCACTGAGCACTGAAGCATAACGAACAAAATCTCATTAGCCACATCTGTCATCAGGACAGGTCCCAATAGGAGGAGGAGGTTTCACATAATATCAGCTTTCTTCACCTGAGTATTGGAGTAAAATCAGCAGCACCATCTCTCCCCTAAGCAAACTCAGATGTCTTAGGCAAAACATCTTCTATATGTCCCCCCTCTATCCCAGCTTAACACCCCTACCCTGCAGACAAGGACAAAATTAATTTTCCATTCTCCATTCACAGCAAATAAAGAATACAATGTTCACTCTGCATCATTTTCATCTTTCATCTTAATTATCACTGTGAGGACTACAAAAATCATTATCTTTATGATGATGAACGTCCAATTAGCATTTCCCATATAAATTTCAGATCATGAAGGAGGCTGTAATGGATAATGCAAATTCCTAATGGTCTTTTTTTTTTTTTTTTTTCCTAGCTGAAAAATTGAGGTGCTTAACAAAATGAAATTTAATCTGAGACGTTTTGAAACAAGTCAAGAAGTTTAATTACTTGACAGGGAGGGGGGGGAAAGAAAAGACTGAAACTAAATCTTAAAAATGGGCATATTTTAGAAGACCTTCCTTTTCCAGCCCATTGCTCAAGCTTTCTCCTCCAGATAGCTAAACACTTGTCTGGTTGTGCTCAATAAGTTTTAAACTATTGTGAAAGCTGGTAGAAGCAATTTCTTTCATTAGTTATACTATTTACTAAATTGAAAAATTATTCCAAGTAAACATCCTGTTGTCTCTTAACACAGCATTTTAATTTATTCTCATCCACAGTACTTACACCTAGAGTGAAATTGCCAATAATTACATTATTGCCACTGCAAGGCAGGAAGGGACACGACACATCCCTGGTGCTCATCGAGGTGCAGAGGTATAGGTAGAGATATGCCAGTTGGATTCATTCTCCCCAGATGGTTTTGGTTTGGGGGAGAATTAATTCAGCTGGCAATTTTATTTTAGAAGCATCTCAAGTATTATTTGCACATAGGAGTTGCAATTACAAATCAGTTATAGGGCCCATATAGTGTAGTTTGTCATTTCTGATTATAAATGGAAACTATTTCTCTGAGCCAGGGAAATAACAGACCTTCACCCATGCCCTCCTATCTAAGCCTGCAGATAATTGTAGCAACACAAAGGAAAACTGGTCCAAAAATGAAGTAGGGACCAGCTTGTCTAGTCCCTTTTGCCTTTTCCTCCCCTCTTTC
>NW_010294832.1:60122-64317 GCF_000700745.2 Antrostomus carolinensis
TCCCTCTTTTTTTCCAGAGAATTTGTACCTTTTCTTCTACACCATGTGACCTGCAGGTAGCTCTTCACACTTCCCAGGAGGCTTACCTCATGGCATGAGTGGACACACGCACACAAACACACTGTCTCTCTCTTCCCCTTCCTCTTCTACCCCACCGTTCCCCATTCCAGGATACATTTTGCAGGTGCAATATCTTATTGATGAGATATACAAGTGATGCATTGGGTCTGTGAATTGCAGTGAAAGAATTTGGCAGCCTTGGGATGATCTCCTTCAGAAAATGCCACCATTTCAGTGGGGAGCCAGGGTGAAATGTGGGAAATAATGCCTTACAGCGTCAACTTTCCATTTCATACCAAAATCCTCTGTTAATTCCCAAGCAGATCATTTCTGTAGGAAGGTATTCTCTGCTGAGAAGCAGCTGTGTGGTTATATGCAGTGTGACTTCCTTTAGTCTCTTCAACCTTTCATCTACTGGGGACATGAAGCAGACCTCTAACTTTGACACCACGTTCATGGACATGAAGCAACTGCAGAAATTTTTACTTGGCTTTGGTACTGGTACAGGCTGGTTGTCCCAAATCATCCCAATTTTTCATGTAGGTTTATCATTTATAATTCTTTTCAGGCTTTCTAAGGTCTGTTAGGTGAAGGTTTCTAAGAGGCATTTGAGTGTTGTTTTATTACTCTATCTAGTATGATATAGATCTAAGCTTAACTTCAGCATATGTGGTAGATGCATGACATTGAATTACAAGAACCTAATAAGCCCTGGCTACTGTAACTTCAGATTGTGTGTTTATTATTCGTATAAATGTCTGAATCCATTTCTGAACCCTCTTTTAAGCTTCGTCTCAATCATATCTAATGGTACCAACAATTATTATTCATCTTAAAAAGCATTTCTTCCCATCTATTTGCATAATAATTTGCACTAGTTTCCATTTGTTTTGCTTCATGAGAAAAAAAGCAGGGAGGATTATCTGACTGATTATCATCTGCTTTCATCATTTTATGATTCTTTTCTTTTCTCTAAGTGTTGAATAGGCCTCATGTCTCCTTAGGGAGGAGATTTTCGTGGGTTTAATTTCTTTCTTAATGCCCTTTTCCTTTTTCCATTTGGATGTTGAGAAGTAGAATCCATCTTTTAGGTGACTATGAATGACCTCACGTTAGGGTCACGTCTCCACCACACCACAATGACACGGCACAACTGCATCTTTCCTCCAGATCTCACAGGAAGGAGATCTGTGTTTTGGATGCACAATGACAGGTCTACCAAAGCCTGAACTTCACTTAGACCAGAGTCATACATATGAAATACTTAACTGAGGTTTACAGAAACTAATGGATTGATTTCACATCTTTACAAATTAATCATAGGGAATACAAATCAAAATAGCACAGTTCTGTATGTCATTTTCATTTCTTTTTAGGCTGCTTTCTAAGGACGCTGTGCAAACTTTGCTCTACACTTTTTTGACCACTATTCTATTTCAATAAAGTTAACAGAGGAGTAGAATTCTCAGAGATTTTGGTTCAGCCAAGTTTCATGAAAATAATGAGTGTGGTGGCTTAAAGAAGCCCTATTAGTGCCATTTGAGAGGTGAAAACCATCACCTTCATTGAACACGAGGGAATCCACAGGGGAAAAATGTTATAAATGCCTTAAACACAGGGAAGGAGCCACACAGAAGAAAAACCTTGGCCTGACTAGTGAATTCCCTGATGTCTACTTAAGAGGTTGAAACTTTGTTCACATTTTTCCCATTATACATTTTTTCATCTTCATTACATTGTCACTTCACTCCGTGCCTGTGCAGATTCTCCAGTGTTAAATATGGGTTATAATCTCACTTTGTCTTTAGCCACTGAAATAAAGTAGTTTTCTGAATAAGGCCTCTGTCTCTGCATGTCCTGGTTTGTAGCTGGGCCAGAGCTGGGTTTCATTTTAGCAGCTAGAACAGCGCTGGGGTTTGGGTTCAGCTGGGATTTGTTAGGAGAAGAACATTAACAGACCGATGTTTGCATTTTGTCACTGGAAGTTGAAGGACTTTGTGTTTTGCTGGTCTACAAGTGCAAGATCTCAGGGGTGAGGAATATTGCAATGGATCAGCTCCATGGGCATTGGGCTCTGCCAAGGGGCTGTTCCATCTCCTGTCCCCCACGGGCAGGAGATCCATGAGGGGCTCTTCCTCTCTTGCTCTCTCTGGCTTTCGCTCGGGCTCTGGCTCTCCCGGGATTGTGGTTTCGGGTCGGGATTGTCGCTCCTCCGGGATCGTGATCTGGGAATGGGCCGGGCTTGGTCAGTGGGTGGTGAGCAATGGCACTGGGCATCACTCATTTGCATATTTTATTCCTATTATTATTATCATTATTACTTTAATATCCTTATTATTTTAAGATTTATTTTATTTCAATTCTTAAATTGTTCTTATCTCACCCTACCAGTCTCCTTACTCTTGTCCCCCAGTCCTCTCCCTTATCCCCTGGGCTGGGGTGAAGTGGGTGAATGCCTGTGTTGGCTGCTAGCCCAGGGCTAGCCCAGTGGAACTGTCACACTGCAGTAAGATTTTATTAGCATAGGCCAGAACAACGTGCATAGATGGGTATAACAGAAAGGACATGTTTGAGATCTACAAACGAGAGAGAATATATAACATCAATGTAGGTTCTGCTTATCAAATAATGAAGGAAGAGGACTTTATAGCTCTATAATTCTAAATTATATTCTCTTAAAAGCCCATCAGAATATATGAGAAGTTGGGACAGTTTTACTGCTCTAACAGATAAATAACCACGCAGTCAAAGTTCCTGATGGAAAGTGCAGAAGCAAATTGATGGATGGGCATCTGCAGCACAGTAACTGATTTTTCAAGCTAAACTCATTAAGAAACCTTAATAATGATTGGCAAGTTCCTTTAAACAGAAAGGCAAATAGGTGAAGAGGAGTCTGTTTAAGAAGCTGTCATGTCATTGATTAGGAGTGAAAGCCATGTCTAATATATTTTCTGGTAAATCTGCTTGTTGAGTAAACAAATTTACCTCTTTCACACAGTAAAAATAAATGTGCTCCAATAAAGTCAGGTGTTACCTGGAACACGCCACAGTCTCAGCCCAAGCTGCCCTGGGCACCACCTGTGTGCGAGACAATTTCAAAATCCTTTTGAGTCTACAAAGAAAACCAACTTCTGGCTTGTGCAGCCTGATGCTTAGAACTGAGAGAAAGAGCTGAGAATCCTTGGGTTGGCTTACACCTCTGTCCCCACTGCCCTTGCTTGACCTTTTACTGTTCAAGCTTGTCCCACTGTGAGAAACAGCCTTACAGATAAAGGCATGCCTGTGTTTTGGTGGGAAGTTATGAGATTTAACCAGTCAGAACCTGTTTCTATGCAACTGCAGATAATGGAAATTGATTATTGACTTTTGTGGATGCAGAAAGAGAACATTAAGGATTTTAAAGTCCTTTCATCCAAAATACATAAGTATAAATAAGTATATATAAGTATAAAGCAGAACACAGTGAGAGCTGTTTTGCCAAGCACGTGGGTTCAGCACCATACTCAGCATTCAGATGCTTGAAGAAATTTTTTCAGGGACCTTATAAGCCATTTATTCTCATAAGCCATATTTTAATCAAATACTGACAAATATTTCACTGCTTGTTTTTTCCCATCAGAAAAATATTCTTCAAAATAACAAAATGCCTTTATCCCAGTAACACTTTGCACCTTCCCTGGGCAACTCTGTGCCATTCACATATTCATATAAAAGGCAAAGACAATTTTATAGTGCAAACAGGAAAGACAGTATAAACCTGGAAAACTAATGACAGGGAAAATGTGAGAAGTCTAGTTCTTAACGACTCTGGGACAATTTTGAAATAAGGTGCCTCTGAAGAACTTCTCTTCCTAACCCCATCAGCTAGTGGTTGACTCATGTGCTGGAGTGTAAGAGGATTGTAGATAGCTTTTAATTTTTTTATTCAGTTGAATACACCTGTGAATGTTCTCATTATCCATATTTTAATTACAGTAAATTACTGGCCCACTGACAGACATTTTGCTGCTTTATTCTCATCAGAATAATAGAGCCCAATAACTCGGGTTTATTTAAGTTTTCTCTCTCATGGAATGCTGATAGATTTTACACATTTGGAAATTGTGTATTTATAGCAATCATAGAATCATAGAAT
>NW_010294833.1:0-4693 GCF_000700745.2 Antrostomus carolinensis
TGGCCACCAGCTGCCTGGGGGCTGTGGATGCCCTCGGGGCACCTTGGAGTTACAAGAGATGCCAAAAACAAAGGAAAGGGAAAAATGCATTTTGAGTTTCATTTTAATCTCTATAAAAGCAGCACCTGCTCTCTCTGCAGGAGAGCTTGGCCAAATCGCTGGGGCTGCTGTGGTGCAGGGGCTTGGGGTGATGGGGGATGTGGGACCTCCCACCCCTCTCACAGAATCCCAGAATTGCCTCGATTGGAAAAGTTCTTTAAGCTCATTGAGTCCAATCATGAACCCAACACTGACAAGTCCCCGACTAACCCATGTCCCTCAGCACTGTGTCCACACGACTCTTCAATCCCTCCAGGGATGGGGACTCCACCACTGCCCTGGGCAACCCCTTCCAGTGCCTCAGAACCCTTTCAGCAAAGAAATTCTTCCTCACATCCCATCTCAACTGCCCTTGGTGTAACTTGAGGCCATTTCCTCTTGTCCTGTCACTTGTTACTCTCAGTTACCAACTGGCCACATCCTGCTCCCCCAGCCTCAGACAGCCCCGGTGCCCAGAGCTGCCTGATTCTCGCAGCACTGCCTCTCTCTTGCCCAAGGAAAGGAGGTGTAAGGGTTAGCAACAGGTCCTCACTGCCTCAAACCCTTTTCCCAGGGCAACAGGGGGGTGACTTTGGGCTTTAACATGGGCAGCAGTGGCTGGATTTAACCCCTTCTGCTACCTTCATGGTTGTGGTGTGACCAGACCTGAGAGATTGGATTTCTGGGGTCCCTCAGGGCTGGCACAGAACCCTTGAGTTGCTCCTGTGCCCCTAGTGTCCCCCCAGCAGCTTAGGGGCCTCATTTACCACCCCCTGGGCCTGGCTGCTCCCCAGGCTGGATCCCTCAGAGGGTCCAGGTTTGCACATATTTCAGCCCTGGTGATGCTTCACAGGGCAAATGTTTCCCAGAATTGCTGCCCAGTCCAGGCAGGATGAGGAGGGCAACAGAACCCCCCCCTGGGGCAATACCCAGCTCCTCCATCTCACTCGTCACCCTCCAGCATCTCCATCCCATGGGACATTCAACCTCCATCACAGCTCAAACCCCACATGTGGGACAGACAGACCAGCCCGGGTGTGGCACACAGCTGGCCACAGCTGGAGGGTGTCTGCAGTGGGGACAAGCAATGGAGGGTGGGGACTGGTGGTGACACATGTACCAGGCCCCCTCAGCCACATCTCCTCTCCTTTGGGAGTCAAACCCAGCTGCAAGAAGAGCCAAACCATCCCCTTGAGCTGAGAGGAGCTGAAGCCCTGGGTGGCAGCTCGCAGGCAGGCTGCAGAGCGAGCGAGCTTGCCTCCAGGTTCACAGTGTCCCTGGCAAAGTCCTTCAGTGTCTTTTTAAAAAAACCAATCAAACCCTCACAATGTTCTTCTGGGGCAAAACGCAGATTCCTCAATTGAAAACCACCACACCAGGACACACAGCTTACAGGAGCTGTTCTGCAGTCATCAAAATACCTTAGTTGTGCATTTAAATAACAAAATTCCCTTTTATATTAAAAAAAAGTGCCCTAATGGCTATAAATATTCTGGTGGGAACAAAAGCTCTTATGGCACCCCAAGAAGAAGACCACAACCCTGGGAGGCTCAGCTGGACTTTTCCTCCTGGTTGGAAACCTTTGATTTTCCCAGCCCCTCAGTGCCATCCTCTCCGGGGATGCTGTGGGCTCTCTGCTCTCTCCTCTGTGTCTGGTTTTCTGGGCTGGGTGGGAGATAACACAGGCAAAAAGTTGCTTTCCTCCTCCTTCATCCTCCTCCTTCACACCACTGGGCTGGTACCCCAGCGTGGGGCCCTTGGCATCCTGGAAGGTCCCTCACCCACAGTGCAGCCCTGACAAGAGGGAGCCCAGGTGGCTTCTCCATCACCTCGTTACCTTTTCCTGGTGTCCTTTCTTGCAGGAGGCTCTGCAAGCAGGTTGATGAGCACAAGGCATCGTGCTCTGACAGCTCCCAGTGTGCAGCCATCTCCCACAGGGAAGAGCGCATCAGTAGGGGAGTGGAGGGATGCGGGAGGACCATGGTGGGAAGCCGATGCCAGTCCAGCTTTGCACCAACCCCTCCAGGCCAACGACGTGTTGGAGAAGTGCCTTGGGCTCCACGCAGGCTCACAGAACCACAGAACTGTCCAGATTGGAAAAGATCTTTAAGTCCAATCATGAACCAAACGCTGACGAGTCCCCGACTAACCCATGTCCCTCAGCACTATGTCTACACGACTCTTCAATCCCTCCAGGGATGGGGACTCCACCACTGCCCTGGGCAACCCCTTCCAATGCCTCAGAACCCTTTCAGCAAAGAAATTCTTCCTCACATCCCATCTCAACTGCCCTTGGTGCAACTTGAGGCCATTTCCTCTTGTCCTGTCACTTGTTCCTTGGTTGAACAGACCCACCCCCACCTCTCTCCACCCTCCTTTCAGGTAGCTGTAGTGAGCAACTTGTACCCCATCAGTTGTCCTGGCTCCCTGCACACCAGCACAACTCCACTGGCATCTCGCATCCCAAGCTGGGGTGAAGCCAGACCTACACCCATCCTGATCCTGCAACCAACCCCCTCTTGCCTGTTGGCTGCCCACCCCCCTTCCCCAGAAATTTGGCCAAAAAATTAAGGTGTGAGCCAAGTCGCTCCTACTCCTGGGTACCCACCTCACCTTGTTCCTCTGGGTCTCATTTAAGAAGCAAATGTGGGTGAAGGTCACCTTCCCTTCATGCTGCCTTCAGCTCCCAGGACCAACCCCCCTACACACCATCCCCACCTCCTCTGTCTGCTCCATCCCACGAGGGTATTCAGGGCTTTGGGGCTTAAATAACCACAGAGAGCTGGCTGGTGTCATGGATCCCAACAGCTACAAAAGCAACCAAGGCAGAAAGCAGAGGAGGAGAAAGGTGGGGGATAGGTTATGGGGATGGTGCATTGAGAGCAGCCCTGTGGGGAAGGATTTTGGGGCACCAGTGGATGAGAAGCTGACATGTGCACGGTGCATGCGTGGCATGGGTCCGGCACAGCTCCGCTCCGCTGCCACCACATCCTACCCTCCCAGTAATTAAGAGAGATGAAATAAATAGGGATGGTTTCATCCCTGCAGGGATAATTCCTCCTCCCAGGGCAGCGTGTGCCTGCAGGGCTGTCCAGGAGGTTGGGGATGAGGCAGCCAAAAGCAGCAGGTTAGAAATGGAAATTTCCCAGGAAGGGAGGAAATTGCCTCTTTCTGGGGCGTAACCAGCCCTCGCCCTCCAACAACTTTATTTGTCACTTTACTGTGTCCCTAAATAGCTCCTCAAAGCAGCTGCTGGGAGTTTACCTCTCCTTCGCCTCTGCTCCCCTCCCAGCCTCGGGAAATGGGGCTCCTGCAGCCCCAAATTCCAAAGCAATTCACCTCAAGCAGAGGGAAAACCTCCCACCCTGCGCAGCCACCGCGGGACCCTGTGGCACCGCTGCCTGCCCTGGCACAGCCCTCTGGCTACAGCAATGTTTTGGGGAGCACAGAATCCCAGGAAGGTTGGGTCTCCAAAGTCAAGAGTGGAAACCATGAGCTTCTGGTGGGTCTGGAGCCAAGGATGTGGTTAGGGTCCTCTTGGAGAAGGGGTGATGTTGTGCCTGGAGGGAAACAGTTCCCTGGGTGCAGTGGGGCTGCCAACCCACTCCAATGACCCCAGAGGTTGGTAGCTCAATCCCAACCTGTTCACCAACCCCACCCAGAGTTGGGGATGGATGTGGAGAGAAGAACAGATGAGATATGAGAAGATGGGTCTGGGAGAGCAAGTGACAAAGGGAGGGTACACGCAGGGGCCGGTGCCTGTGCTCAGCCAAAGCGCTGGAGTCAGCACTCTCCGGAGCCATCTGTTCCCGGCACAGCCCCGGCACCGACCGACCCGCCCAGGCTCCCGGCAGCGGATGCCGCAGTTTGGTGATTCACACGGTGAGGGGCTGGGGATGGTGTAAAGCCGGACACCATCTCTGCAGCCACGTGAACTCCAGGGATGGGGCTGGAAAATTAGATATTAGCCACGCTGGGGAAAAGCTTTTTCCAAGCATTTTTCTGGTGGCGTGAGCTGGCTTTTAAATGGCAGCACAGCTCGGCACTGCTGGGCCAGAGACATGACTCAAGCTGGGTTTTTTTCCCTTATTCCAGAGCCCAGGTAACCTCCTGCTCCACGGGCTGGAAACGCTCATTTGAAAAGGCCAAGTTCAGCAAGGAGCCCGTTAGCAAAGCCAGCGCGAGGCTCTGCGCTCACGTCTCGGGTGTAATTGCAAAATGCAGCATCAACAGGAGCTTCTGGGGTGTCTCTGATCTGCTTCTTCCCTGGATTACTTCAAACTGACCATCAACCTGTGCAAGGCAGGAGCCCAAAGGCAGAGAAGAGTTGGCCTGCATAGCTCTGCAGGCTGGGGAAACTGAGGCAGAACAGCACCAAGGAGCAGCAGGAGAAGGTTGCAAAGACCCAACTGAACAGCACTTAATGTGCCACCACCCCACGCTGGGCTCTCTCTGCTCCATACCCAGCATGGGCACCTCTGGGAGCAGCACACTGAGGGTCACTGAGGGAAGTGTCTTCATCTGGGGGATGAAGGAATTGAGAGCAGCCCTGCAGAGAAGGGTGTGGAGGGTGTGGGGGTTCTGGGGGAGAAGCTCAACATAAGGCGGCAATGTG
>NW_010294833.1:5259-17353 GCF_000700745.2 Antrostomus carolinensis
CAGGTCAGGTTGGACGGGGCTCTGAGCAACCTGCTCTGGTTGAAGGTGTCCCTGCTCACTGCAGGGGGGTTGAACTAGATGAGCTTTGAAGATCCCTTCAACCCAAATCATTCTGTGATTCTACAAAGTGCAGTGCATGGAGCTGTGGGAAGGGAACCGCAGCCTTGCCCAGTCGGTCTCGAGGCCAACCCTCACCAGATGCTGATCTCCACCAGCTTTGTGCAGCTTCATTAAAGCTAAGCTGAGCCATAACTCATCAGAGCAGGGAAGACCACATTAAGAGCTAGCAGTGACGCCTTTCAGCTTCTCAGCTCTCCTCCCAACAGCAGATGGGTGTCAGTCACAGCATCGCCTGCCCAGCTCCTCACCGCTGCAGAAAGTGGAGGGCGAGGGAGTGGCTGTCCCCCCTCACCCCTTGAACCACCGTGGTGGGAACATACATGGAGCAAACCCCCACAAGGTTAACAGTGCCTAAAATCAGCACCCAAACATCAACAGGCACCTCCAAGCACCCCTCATCCTGCTCCAAGCCCAAGGCTGGGGTTTTGCGGGCAGCAAGAGAGTGGGGTCACCCCCCAGCCCAGCCCCAGGGGTGCCAGGTCCCTCCTCCATCCCCCCTCAGTCCCTCTCTGCTCCCAGTTACCAGATTCCCAGCGCCACCTAATGACACTGTCACCGGGGATAAGGACCGTCACGGGGAAGCTGGATGTATCTCAGTCCCAGGAGAGAAGGATGGAGAGAGCAGAGAGTGATGGGGAGGCAGCAGGACACCGGGCTGGGGCTTGGGGACACGGGCAGCAGAGGAAGGGCGAGCTGGAGGTACCGAGTAAGGATTTACATAATCGTAATGATCCCGCCTCTGCCCATGAGGCTCAGTCCTCCAGCCCTGCCCTTCGCTGACCTTGATCATCCCAGAGCTTTCCTGCAGCCCAGCATTAACCCCAGAGCCTGGGCCAAGTTCTGGGATGAGCAAGGACACTCGGCTCAGCAAAGAAAGACGCTCCCCTTCATCTGTTGTCACAGCCCAAAAACTACCCTGAAGCATCACCGGTTTGGGAACAGCCCTTTGCCGTGCTCACTTATAGAAGCTTCCTGACATCAATATTCAAGGTGATGTGGAAGAAAACCCCAGGGAAGAGCCAGCCCATCACTTCCCAGTACCTGCAGATCTGATGCAACCGCAACAACCCCTTCACCACCATATTTCTGGCTGGGCTGTCTACCAAAGCAGCTGCTCCCCACCCTGAGAACAACCCCCTTGCCTCCACAGCCCCCTTTATTCGCCTCTGAACCCAGAGCTGATGTAATCTCCCACTCAAAGAGTTCAGCATTAGGACTGCATCAGCCGTGAGACGTAACGAGAGCCACATCACACAAGCAGCTGTTCGACAAAAGCTTTATTGCTCGTTTACGTATGAGTTCCCAGTATCACATTTCCTGAGTTTTCTAATGAGCTTGCAAATGAGATTTAAATAGAAAAGGAAAGGGAAAAAAAGAAAAAAAAAAAGAAAAAGAAAAAAAGAAAGAGAGAAGCCACAGATCTTCCTTGCCTAAGGTTGGACCAGAGATGGGGTGGGAGCAGAGTGCCCAGTGGGCAAGCCCTCTACCATAGGAGAGGGCTCAGCAGAGATGAGGGTTGAGCGTGGACCCGAGAGAAATCCCCACCAGCTGCTCTGGCTCAATTTACCCTCTGCCTCCATCACGGAGCTTAATTTGTTTCTAACACACAGCCACCAGCAACTGCCATTGTCACCATTTCCACAGGTCAGAGAGGAGCGGCTGCAATCCTGCAGTGAGGGTCGGGGACAGCGTGGGTGGCAGAACAGCCAGGGAAGGGGGTCACACTGACGTGGCCCCTGCACTATGGATAAAGAGGAGATTATGGCTCACGGCTCGTAATCTAGCTTAAAACCTGACACCGTCACCACAGTCAATTTGGGCTAAGAGAAGCATTTAATAAGCTTCAGAACACACACGCCAAAAAAATGCCACCAGTGAATGAAGTGAAAGAGCTGAAGGCATTTTGCTCACACCACCCAGCGCTGGCAGGTACCAAGGAACAGGATCCTCATGATCCGGAATAAGGCAATTACACGCTTGTTATCCCAATCCACCCCAGGAGCTGGGACCCAGGCTCTGCTGGGGTTTAACTGTGGGAGGCAGAAAGTAAATGAACACCCTTGGCTGTTTGTAGAGCTCATGACAAGCGGAGAGCAAACGGTCCCCTCCCTGCGCGAGAGGAGCTGCTTCGTCCTGGGCCACGTCACAGGAGACACGGGGCTCGGCTGGCTGCTCCGAGATTAAGGCAGTCACAGACAAAGGAGCCAGACTCAAGCGACAGGTCCAATTTGGCTTTCTTGGAAGGGTTTATTTTAAAAAAACAATTATTATTAAAAGAAGCCTGCTCAGGCACGGATGACAAGGCAATGAAGCCATTTGGCTTGAGGTTAACTTAAAGGGGAAGCAGCAAAGACACGGGGCTCGGCTGGCTGCTCCGAGATTAAGGCAGTCACAGACAAAGGAGCCAGACTCAAGCGACAGGTCCAATTTGGCTTTCTTGGAAGGGTTTATTTTAAAAAAACAATTATTATTAAAAGAAGCCTGCTCAGGCACGGATGACAAGGCAATGAAGCCATTTGGCTTGAGGTTAACTTAAAGGGGAAGCAGCAAGACATAAGGAAGTTAATCCATGGGACTTGGCACCAGGAAAGTGCCTGGCCAGGACCCCTGCCAGGTGTGCATCTCCCCTCACCTGCGCTGGTTAATTCGTTAATGCTCAAAGGACCCAAATGACAAGAACTGCCCCCAGGGGCAGCAGCCGGCTGCAGAGATGCAGGGCCAGCCAGCAGCCTTGGGTGTTTTGAAACCCTCACTTTAGGAACCCAGAGTTCACAGATACTAAAGAGGCTCAAGTGTCACACACCTCCCCAGAGTGGCCACCAGCCCTGGGCACAAACCCTGTGCCCCCGGGCCCTGCCCATAACCCACTGGTGTTGTCCCAGGACAGTACCGGCTGGACCAGTGCCACGTTCCCATCACTGCTGCTTTAGTGACCGATCAGCCGCAGCATCTCCTGAGGATCCACTATCTTCTCTCGGGGTTTGCCAGCAGCTTTGCCTCTTGCCACTTCAGCAGCATCTATCTTCTCCCAGTCTGAGAAGGAAACAGGACGGACCCCTGGGATGATGGTGAGAGACAGGAGGGATGAGTTAACCAAGTAAAAACAAGTTCAGCCTCACCTCCCCATTAGCAGGGACCTGATGTGCCAACAAACCCTGCCCTTTTCCAATACAGCATCAGACTTCAGCCTCACAAAGGAGTAATAATTTCTAACACAGCGAGGTGAGGGATGGCAGGTTCCAGTCAACTTGGATCAGTCAGACCTTTGCGAGCGGTAACAACGGCGAGCGCGGCACCACCTTAGGGGACAAACCGCTTCCAATTGACTGGTAAAGCTCAGACAGGGAAGAGGCAAAACACACACACTTTAATTGAATGCCTTTAAACACAGCAACAGCAAATTACTCTCTCGGGCATTTTAATCTTTCTCCCAACTAGCCTGGAAGGATTGTTAGGAAAACCACTCAAGAGCGATAGCTCTCGCTGTCTAGGCAGCTGACAGCGACATTTTACCCAAGGTCCATGCTGCTTTTAATGGCCCTTCCCAGAAAGTGGTCATTAACCTTAGCAAGGACACTGAGTTTGAGGGAATTCAAGTCCTGTTCTCCCCAGGCTTTGGAGCAATGAAAAGGAAGCACAACAGGTTTTCTTGGTTCAGACTGCTCCCAAAAGTGTCTCGTGGGACTCGCTGCCCCAGGATATCCCGATGCAGAAGGAGTTTGGCTGTGTCATGCTGGCTGCTACAGCAGCTCACGCACATGCTCTCACTGACCTCGGCTGTGCAGGATGCTCTCCACAGCCCCAAAGCCTTCTCTGGAGGTGGACAGGTCCAGTACGCCCACCTGGAGATCCTCCAGCACAGACTGGGCAGTGTCAAAGCTGTCGTTCATGGTGGTGATGATCACACCCGTGGGTCCTCTCTTCACCCACCCGCTGCAGTACAGACCTGCACGGGCACACAGAGCAGCCAGGTTTGGTCCAGGATGTGACCATGGACCTTCCTGGCTGCAAGTCCCTGCCCTGTCCTCAAGTGTCACATCAAGCTGCAGGCAGTGGAAGACTCCATCTCTGTGGTGGGCACAAAGTGTGGCCCCTCAATGGTGCTGTGACAGGAATTTGGGTGCAGATTGGCACTATGCAGCCGTACAAGCTGCAAAACCAGACACCCCCTAACACGAGCTGGGGACAGGCCAGGTCTTAATGTCTGGCAGAGGCAGCTCCTTTCCTCAGTTTCCACTCTCCAACTGAGGTGTGCAACTGCCTCCTATCAGTGCCCTTGGTGACTGGAGCTTCCCACCCCAATGCCCCCAACATCTCCCATGCAGACACAGACCTGGGACACCCTCCACTCTGCCTGAGCTGTTGGGGATAACGCCACGCTGGGTGTCAAAGGGCACTGCTGGGTCCAGAGGCAAGCTCCGGTAGCCAATGCTGCTGAGCACCAGCCCACACTCCAGCTCCTCCACATCTCCTGTGGGGACAGCTTTGGCAGAGTCACCTGAGCCCTAAGAGAGGGAAGAAGAGGTTACTGAACCACCAGATAGTCACCAGATGCAGAACAGCACCTTCCTCCAGTCCCCTTTGACATCCTGGAAGAGGGGAGGTTAAGATGAGATATTAGGAAGAAATTCTTCACTGTGAGGGTGGTCAGACACTGGCCCAGGTTGCCCAGAGAAGCTGTGGCTGCTCCTCCCTGGAAGTGTTGAAGGCCAGGTTGGATGAGGCTTTGAGCAACCTGGTCTAGTGGAAGGTGTACCTGCTGATGGCAGGAGGGTTGGGACTGGATGAGCTTTAAGGTCCTTCCAACCCAAACCAGTCTGGGATTCTGTGACCCCTGGGTATTTGCTAAAGGCCTTTCTGCAGCAGCAGCAGCGTGGACAGAGCTCCCTTTAGACAGGGAAAGGCTCTTGGTGGTGGTACCAACTTCCCCGAGAACCTGCCAGTGGCCACTCCAACCAGCCAGGGAACACAAAGCTATCTTTGGAGAGATTCCCAAGGGCTGCAGGGCATCCTGCTCCATCCCCAGCCCTGCTAGGGCCATATCAGCCCCCCGACCAGCTCGTACCTCCAGGCGGGTCAGGGCCATGCGGACGCCCCTCACCCGCCTCCCGTCAGCAGTGGGCAGGACCTCCTGGGGACTGCGCTGGAACTTCAGCCCCCACTCCCGGGGGGCTGCTGCCTGCACCTCCATCATCTTCTCCCCAGGCTTCTCCAGGGCTGTTTTGATCATCAGCTCAGTCAGTCGCTTCCTGGGCCTGGGAGCATCTAGAAGAAAGAGCTTCAGGACAGGAACCACAGCAAAAGCCCCCTGGGACACAGCATGGAGCCAAAGACACGTGTCAAGGCAGTTTCAGGGGTATGTGAGTGTCCATTTGGAGTTTGTCATGACACCTTTGAGATGACAAACTGCAAGTCAAAGTGACCAGGAGAGCTCCTGAGGCTTAAGGCCAGTGGGACACAGAAATCAATGTCTGTGATTTTGCTGTCTTGCTGGTGCTCAGGAGCAGCAGCCTGTGGAGAAGAGCAAGTCTCTGGATACCCTTGAACTCGGGTTTTTTTAGCTCTGCAGGAAGCTCTTAAATCATCAGCCTTGGGATCTCTCCTGCAAAGTTCCCCCCAGCCCTCCTGAACCTCCTGCCCTCATCACTCAGAGAGTAAGCATCACTCCCGAGCAGCAAAGTGGCTGCACCAAGAGAGAAACAGGCTGTTCCCTCGTCTTCATGGCCTCCGGGCACTCTGAGGACCAGCCACACCATGGTCACCTAGCTTTCCCATGCTCTGCATTAAGCACAGAGCAAGAGTTGCTCTGATGCACATTCTGAGCATCTCCAGATCACTCCTGGACATTCACCTGTCAAGGTGAGTCCCTGTCTGGAGGAGCATGGCACACTTCCCTCACCTTTAACAGCATTTTCAAGGCCTGTGAAGTCAGCAGGGTCCAGGACAGGTCTGGCACCAGGCAGGTTTATCATCTCCCGCAGCTCCTGGGAATTGCAAGCAGGAAGATGTTACCTCCAGCACAGAGAGATCATCCAACAGCCCCACTTCCCCAGCAGTCCAGGTTAGGAGCCAGTAAACAGGTACAGGAAGGAGGACGCCTGAGTTCCCCACCCATCCCTAGAGCAGGTGTCCCCACCAGGGATGGGCAGCCTGGGGCTCAATGCTGGGAAACACAGCTGCCCTCCAGCACCCCCAGTGTTACCTTGATAGTGAAAGCAACTTGGAGAGGTCCCCTCCTCCCAACCAGCCAGACACGCTTCACCTTGCTGCAGGCGAGAGCTGCCAGGGAGCCGTCAGTGATGTCTGTCTTCTGCAAGACAGCGACAGGAGAGTGAGATGAGGGCAGATCTGGAGGGAGCTGAGGGGAAGGCACAGCCTCTGAAGGTGAAAAATCAGCAGAAAAGCATGGCTGTGCATGCAGAGAGCCTGGGCGAGGATGGAAAACAAGTCACCCCCCCTTTGCACAGAGCTATTTGCACAGCTGGTCCCTCATCACTGAACAGACTTTCCGAGGCCATAATGCACCAGAGGTAACGAGCCAGCACCCTGCGAGATGGCCCCGGGGGATCCACCCAAACAGGTTCACCTTGGGGCTAACAGAGCAAAGCCTTCCACTGATCTGGATTTTGAGGTGCCTGCAGATGCTGTTGGGTAACTTCCCAGCTCAGGAAATACAGGTGTTTGGGTGAAACCCACTGCAAACCACAGCTCAAATCACTGCCTGCCTGCCCCAGGCAGTTCTGAGCACAAACACGAGCATCACCAGGGCTCAACTGATGGTTGGCATCTTGCAGCAACCCCATGCTCTGCTTCAATCACGTGCGTGTGTCTAGATCACAAGATCTTTTCTACAGAAGACATGATAGGAGGGACACCAGGTAACCAGGATAAACCATTCCAGACCAATATTCTTACCAGGAAAATGCCTGCACACCCTGGCATTCATTTCCAGTCCTGTGTCCTTCTCAGCACTGCTTCCCAGCTGGCTTTAGCCACTGGTTGGCAATGCCTCCAAGTTTTGTGCTTTTTTGTTTTGTTTTGTTTTTTTAATTTAATTTAGATATTAATACAGGAAGTTGTTGCACAGCTGTAACAAATGTCATGGCATTTCTCCAGGAGGGAGAGCCTTTGCTGCCAACATCTGGGGCAGCAGCTGTACAGAGCAGCTGGTGCAAACCAGCTCCCAGCTGTCTATAGGGGAGCAGAACAGAAGAAGGAGAGGTCCACCAGCTGGGACCAGCCACCAGTGTGCCCAGTACTACCATTAGAAACCAGGCTGTTGCACTCAGCTACAGTCAAAAAACAAAAAACAGACAAAAAAAAAAAATCCCAAGAGGAGAAGCTTCTAGTTTGGTGGTGGAAAAGGGCAGCTCCTCCTTTGCTTCTCATCGGAAAGGAAGGGATGAAGCTCAATTGTCAACCTTTTAGGTACCAGCAGCACCCCACAGAGCTCTGCAGCAAGCCTTGGATCACTCCCTATGGACTGTGAATCCATAGGGTGCACCCAAGAGGCAACAACAGCCTTCCCTGGGGCAAGAACCCAAAGACAGGAGAGTCTGAGGTTTTGCTGAGATGGGTGAGAACCAGAACCCCCCCCAGCAAGGAGTGAATTTGGACCCCAGGCTGCCTTCACAGTAACCCTGTGACTCACCCTGAGGAGACACAGAGGGGACAGGAGGATCCGGGCGATGTCCAACGCCACATTGCCGTGACCCAGAATCAGCGCCGTCTCACAGCTCAGGTCAGGCTTCAGCTGCAGGGAGAGAAAGACCCATCCATGAGCAAATCCACCTGGTTTCCATAATGCCCAGCCCTTCCCACCACCCAAATTCCCTTCCACCCCTCTTTTCCCCAAAAAGAGGTAGTGCAGATGGGGAAACTCCACACCAGTCTCTTCCCCAAGCAGATACAGCAACAGACACTCCAGGCACCCCAATCGACCCCTCTCCCTGCAGTGAAACCTCTGAGAGCAGGAGCTGTTTTGGCCAAAAAACCTTCTGAGGTGAAAGCAGAGCATCGTCCCCCCCTGCCCAGGAGACACAGTGGCCAAAACGTGCTGCCAACCTCCAGAGCCAGCTAATCCGCTCTCACTGATGTGCAAATTGTTCACATTTCTACCATCTAAGAAGGATTTAACGTGGTTCCTGCTAATCTTTTCCAATTGCAAACCTTTCAGGACTTAATCTGGAGCCTGAATGCCTGTGTTTGGATGCAGGATGGGGAGGAAGGGCAGGGAAACACACCACTGTACTCACATCCCGGTTCTCGGGCAGCCCGTTGTACCAGCCCACGAATTCTCGGGCTGAATAGACACCAGAGAGGTTCTCCCCTGGGATCCCCAGGACCCGGTTATCTTCTGCACCGTAACTCTGAGGAGGGAGCAGACACAGTCAGAGATGTCATCGTGTGCAGGGTTTGATACCAAAACACAGATCTCCCCTTCCAGCTGCTGCCAGGGACCCTGCACGGCTGCCGGCCCTTCCCAAGGGCTGGGGTACTCAATGGAGGAGCTAAACACAGCCTGAGCACGGGGGCTTCAGCCACCCCATCTTGCTCCAGAGCCAGATTTGACCTCCTCAGGCCAAGGCAGAGCATGACAAGCTGAGGACCGAACAGGAGGGGCAAGTCCATGTCAAGCTGAAACAGGTATTGATCATCACAGGGAAGAGGTTCCTCAACCATTGCCCCTTGCTGTGGGGTTTCAGACCTGCATTTCATGCCACACTCTAGCACACGCTCCCTGCAAGGTGAGGACAAGCCTTGTGGCATCTGAGCTGTCCCCAGGCTGAGGAGAGTTCATCACTGTGATAAAGGACCCAGAAACACCTCAAACCCTCTTCCTGAGATCCCAGTGGGGAATAACCCTGCAGACAGACCATCTCCGTGATTCCTGGGGAGCTAAGGCAGCCCTGGCTCTGAGGCTCGGTACCCACCAGCACCACGGCGTGGTAAGCCTGCTGCAGCTCGGTCACTGTGACGTCCCTCCCCACGGTGACATTCCCGTAGTAGGCGCAGCGCTCGGAGCGCGCCGTCTGCGTGAAGGCGTTGATCACGTTCTGCCGAGATCAAACAAGCACCGAGGAGTTACGTCCCAGCTACAGCCAGGGCCAAGGTCTGCTGCTGACAGGAGGTCCCTGTTCCCGTCCCCCCCCAGCCTTGAGATGTTTCTCCCCCTTCTCAGAGTCCGTTATTCCGAGACTCTTATCTAACAACAGCCACAGATAATTCACGGGGAGATAAGCGCAGCCGTGACTCTGTTCTTTCCACCACTCTTTGTAGAAAGGAAAATCCATCTTTTCCAGCCCCCTGGGGAGGACAGGACCCTTTCAATACCTCCATCCCATCTCAGTAAACTCTGCTGTAGGAGAAAACTCCTTCCCAAAGGTGAGGCTTGCAAGGGAGTCCCACCAAACAACCCCTTCCATCGAGGGTGCTGCCTGCCAGACCCCCTTGGCCAGCCTCCCACCTCAACCCTTCCTGAAACCCACTTCATCAAGAGGATGTAGGGCAGGATTGTTCCCAAAGCCTATTCTTCTGAGCAATTTGGGCTACACAGCAAAACAACCACTACTTTCCCCACAGCTCCAGCTGGACTCAGCCTGGTAACGGGGCGGACACCTCCGTGCTGTGGACACTGCCCCAGACCCACAGCTGTTATGTCCATTCCTCGTCTCTCAGCTCAAAGGCATCCAGACATTTCAATCTGACAATCTCCAGGGATTAGAAAAAACCAGCACAAGATATTGCTGCATCTGGATCTCCTGTGTCCTACCACTCCAACCACCTTCACCCCAGCTCAGACACAGCAGATACCCCTGGGTACAACTCACACCCACTGTGAGACAAAGGAAAATGGTTGATTTCAAAGAGCTCCTTGGTTTAACTTCTCCTTGCCCAGATGTGCACCTACAGCCCAACTCCACCAATCCTGGCAGCAGATCTGTGTGTTCCCAGGCACCCAGAACAGGTACAGACTGAGCAGAGGCAAAGAGCAACTGCAGTGAGTGGGCAAGATCCTGCCCACGTAAAGTTTCCTGGTGTGAACAAACCCATCCATGCTCCTTGGTCTTGCCCTAGCCCAGGCTGACCAGCTCTTGGGAGCAGGACTTCCCATCACAAGCCCCTGCTTTTGACCCACTATCCAGAGCCCTAATGCCAGACATCCTATCTCACCTGGCCATGGCTTTGCTGGGTCTCAGCACAGCCAAGGAGGTGATGTGGACCTCTCCAGTGTGACAGTTTCACACCACAGCAAGCCCTGAGGCCCCACAAAGGACAGTGACTGCCTCACCTGCACCCATCACCATCATCATGTTCAATGCATGGGCGAGGGGAAGAAGCCAGCACCAACCTTCACTTCGGGGTGGTCTGGGGCCACCCCAAAACGGACGAGCCCGAAGGGAACAGGCAGCTTCTCATAGATGTCCACTTGGGCCCCACCATGGTGCTGCAGAAGAAGGAAGTCACAGTTAAGGGATGAGGACAGAAGGGTGACAGGAGCCCAGGAGTTCCGGAGGGACACGCAACGCTCGCCTGCTGCTGGGGGACACACGGGGCAGGAGGGTGGGCTGCCCTGAGACCCCATAGCCACAAACAGCATCTTCCATGGACAGGGTGATGCTGGACCTGTTACTGCCAGCTCAGACCACAAGGTGTAATGGAGACCATGACCCCAACCACCACCAAGTACCTCTCATGGGGGGCTCCATCCTCCGACCCACCCCACACCTAACCTGGTGGCTATCCAGTACCTGGGGGGCTGATGAAAGAGCCCCCACACTGGCTGGGGAGGACCCAGTACATCACCCTGGGTGCTGGTGGACCTGCCAGGCTGTTTGCCCACCCCTGGTAGAGGTGCCCATGCCCTCAGATCCCCCTGAGCTGAGTCACCTCAGGGTCAGAGCTTTAGACAAGACGTTTTGCTGCAAAGCTTTTATCTTTTATTTTGAGTCAGTCTCTTCTCAGAGATTAAGCAGCCCTGAAATTTGTCCCCAAGGCTTAGTCACAGCTATTTTCCAACACGTACCGGAGACAACAGGGCACAGTTTAGTGATGGGGTTAAGCTGCTGCATCCCTGGTACGTGCCAGCAGCTCAGTTCTGTGCTCGGGACTCATCCTGACACAGACACAGGGCAAAGGATCACTCATGTGAGCAGGTCCTGCACGTTCCCTTGAACACACAGTGTCATCCTAGTGGGGGGTGCCCTTGCTGAGGGCAGGGGAGTTGGAACTGGATGAGCTTTAAGGTCCCTCCCAACCCAGACCAGTCTGGGATTCTGATGATGCGAGGGCCGGAGCACCTCTCCTATGAGGACAGGCTGAAAGAGTTGGGGCTGTTCAGCCTGGAGAAGAGAAGGCTCCGGGGAGATCTTATAGCGGCCTCCCAGTACCTGAAGGGGCTACAAGAAAGGTGGGGAAGGACTTTTCATAAGGGCAGTTAATGACAAAACAAGGGGAAATGGGTTTAAGCTGAAAGAGGGAAGGTTTAGATGAGATATTAGGAAGAAGTTCTTCACTGTGAGGGTGGTGAGACTGGAACAGGTTGCCCAGAGAAGCTGTGGCTGCTCCTCCCTGGAAGTGTTGAAGGCCAGGTTGGATGAGGCTTTGAGCAACCTGGTCTAGTGGAAGGTGTCCCTGCTGATGGCAGGGGGGTTGGAACTGGATGAGCTTTAAGGTCCCTTCCAACCCAAACCATTCTGGGATTCTGTGATCCCTGGTGGGTGACACAGCTCCGATCTCTGCTGCTTAATTTGATCCTAGAAAATCACTGGGGCTGAACTCGCAGCAGCCCAGCCAGCCCTGGGGCAGGGACAGTGATGCTGCCCAAGGGAAGGGGACCAGGAGGACTCTGTGGGGCCAGGGCTGCCCCAAGCAGCCCCCCAACACCACAGACATGGCTGGAGCAGGGCCGGGAGCCCCCCAAAAACCACTCCTGACCCCCTGATAGAGCGGGACACAGGTCCCTGCCCTCACC